>NC_056743.1:850457623-850615123 GCF_019279795.1 Protopterus annectens | reverse complement strand
TGTCTTCAGCTTTCTAGCAGATGCCCGAAGGTTTTGGGCCAGAAGTGACTAATATTTAGAATTGTTTACAGTTCCCTCCAACTTGACTAAATCCCCATTTCCAGCCGAAGAAAAGCAACCCCAAAGCATGATATTGCCACCACCATGCTTCACTGTGGGGATGGTGCTCTTTCGGTGATGCGAAGTGTTGCATTTGCACCACATGTACCTTTTGGAATTGTGAACAAAAAGTTCAGCCTTGGTCTCATCAGACCATAATACATTTTCTCACATGCTTTTGGGAGACTTTGTATTGTTTTGCAAATTTTAGTCAGGCCTGGATATTTTTCTGTGTAAGAAAAGGTTTCCATCTTTCAGCCCTACCCCATACTCCAGACATATGGAGAATACAGGCTATTGTTACATGTAGTACACAACCTGTATTTGCCAGAAATTCCAGCAGCTCCTTCAGTGTTGCTGTCAGTCTGTGCTCTGAAGTGTGCTTTTGGAGCTCCGGATGCAGTGTGCTGGAGAACTTAGAGTAAGATGTGCAATGTTCCAAAAGGCCACACAGCATAGCCTTGTAAGTGACTTGTACAAAGGTAGACAGGAAAATTATGAAGGAAAAATTGACACACTGTACTCACTGTAAATAGCAATTCAGTCCTTTGTGCTTGTTTCCTGACTTGACAAGTTTAGTTAGTGCAACTGCGAATTGGATGCTGCAATCCTGAATTTACTGAAGGTTGTAAGCCTCCTAAGTGGTGTTTCGTGCAAATTTCAAACATTTCTTTCTTATTTTTGGAGAGACCGGTAGCATAAGCTGTAATGTGAAAATATAAAAGACTCTGTTTTGCTGACTAGCGTGTCTGTTGCACATTAACAACTCAATAGTTGAGCAGTGTAATATTATGATTGAAAATATGTACAAAGCCAAGAGTGGCTCAAAGAAAAATTACTACTGCAGTTTAAGGAGTAGAGAATTGCTAAATAGTTTACTGTAGAATTTGGAAAGATCATATTAAGTTAAAAATGCATTAGTTATATGCATAATGCAAGTGATACTTAATTTCCCAAAATATCCAGTAGCCCACCCCACCCTCAAAAAAAAGTTTCACTGCATTGACTGTAGAATACAGTGAGTTTTCAGTACATTCTTTTACTGTGCCAGTATCATGGAGTCAGGTTTGCAAATTACTGTTTTGCTGTAATTTAAAAAACGTGGAGGTGAGTAGAATGTCTAAATTACAGAAACTGCATGTCACAAGACAGCTGTTCTCCAGAAATACATGGTAAAGCAAAAACAAGTTAACAGAATGTCTTGTAGACATAATTAGGAGTAAATCAAAATTCACTATTAATAAAACGCGCACTGAATCAAGAATTTTCTGAAACTTGCTTCCAAAAATTAAATTGAAATTGTTTAAATAAATCTTGCTGCTGGTAAAGTAATTTAAATACATAATCCTTATCTAACGGCAGAGGGGAAATTTTTAGATCATAAGTCCCTTCCTTTCAATTCTGAGCTGTGAATTGCAGTGACAGTTTTAACACCTGCAGTAGTGTGTGGGGTTAATGGACTGTCAATTCATGTTGGACTACAAAAGAACACCTAGATCAAAAGCCTCCAGTTCAGCTTTTTTCTGCCTGCAGCTGGATAACTTCAAAGTATAGTGTAAAGCAAGCTCTGAGGAAAACATAAATGAGGGTGATTAGCAACAGAAAAAAAGCAGCCCTCTTACATAAGGAATACAAACTGACAGTGAGTCACAGATTTCCCATTATATGTCAATGGCATGGGAATTCACAGTTATGTCTGGCATGAGTCCTGGAAAGAAGACTTTAAATGCTTTATGGGAAAGGGAAAGAGTCGAAGCAGAAGATCACGATATATCCAGCACCATCAGTAGCCATGCTGTGGTAAACAGGCAAAAATTACAAATTAGGGTTACCACCTGTCCCACTTTGAGGGACAGTCCCTCTTTGGGCAGTTGTGTCCTGCAAAAAAAATTGTAAGAATGGCAAATGTCCTGAGATTTTTAGGACAAAATTATTTCCTATATTTTATGTAATTGCATAAAACAGTTTTTCTGTATCTGAAGCACCTAAATGTTATAAGAAACAGAATAAGCAACAAAAATGCTACAACAAGCTTTTATTTGGGCAAAAAAATGAAGTTCTGTCTTTTGTACTGGCCATGGGTATGCTTTGGCCTGCAGAATCTGACGTTTGTACCAAAAATGTCCCACTTTGGGAATTTGAAAAAGCACTTAGTGATTTTCAGGTGTTAAAAATAGGTCAGAAAACAGACAGACTGAAAAAAAACATTTTTTTTTTTTTTTTAGTTTTAGGGTAGAGTTTTCCTTTAAGGAAGGAAATCTAGATTAAAATCGGAAAGTCTTAGGCCACACCCCTCTACTGATTCCATGCTGTCACTTTCCATTGATGGTCTTTCTCCCACTTCAACCAAAATGAAGTTAAAAGATATGAAAGAAGTAAGAACCATGGCCAAGAAAACTGAACAGTGTAGTCAGTGTTGCAGTACTAGGTTCCGGTGACCAGGAGGAAGGGTGGTACTCCCTTGGTAATAGTTTGAGAAGAATTACCTGGGAACCAGATTGAGGTTACTGCTGTCACCTGTGACCTGAGGCTTTGTTGTCCGCTCCCAGGCCAAAGCGTCCAAACCAAAGATAGAGGTAGGTTTGCCCAAGGCTATCCTGATCTCCTCTCTTTTCATTCAAGTATTCGCTGTAAGACTGTCCTCTTAGCACAAAGCTTCATGAAGTCCGGGCGGCCCACCCTGCAACAGGAACCTGTGCCAAGAACCTCCTCTGCGAAAAGGAAAAAAGTATACCCCCTCCCAGAAGTACAGACTCCCCAGAGTCAGAGGATGAAGAGAAACTTGCTTGTGTAGATCCATCTTCCTCCCCAACAATATTTGGATTCTGTCTTGTACACCTTTTTCTCAGCTTCACTCCCCTGAGTTTTTTTCCCTTTGGGGATATACCCTTCATAGAATGAAGACATCCTTTAATTAGGAGTCTGTGGAACTCTTCCATGCTAATTATAGGAACCTCTTGAGCCTCCCTGTCCCTAAACCCCTGGTTGATACCTACAGCCCACAAAGTCTTGAATGTTGTATTTGTTGACGTATCACTGCAGCACTATTCCCTTCCCCCTGCCTCCAGAAATCCTGATCACTTTTATAGGGTGCTTGAGTCCCACAGGCACCTGTATAAAAAACCAGTGGCTGGTCCAGCTGCAGTCCGTCTAGAATCTGCAAAGGGATCATAAAGGCCTGCAACCAAAACTCCCTTGCCAGATGATAGGGAGTGTAGACTAAATAGACTGATCTTGCAAAAAGATTTATATCTGTTACCGTAGCCATGAGAGCTCTGAACAGCCACTTCCATATGCTCAAATACCTTGAGTCTGTCCAGAAAGAAATTAACTAAGGCAACGGCGATAGACTGTCCATGAAGTGCAAAGTAGGCCTTGGTGTCCATACATTCACTTAAATAAGACTGTGATGCATTGGACGCATCATGTAGTGTGGCTGCAGTGGTGGTCATCAAAAGGAGACATGCCTGGTTAAAGGGACATTCTCTGTCAGACCAAGTTAAAGCTGTGCTCCCTTATGATCCATTTGACAAGGAGTTCTTTGGACCCTTCTCTGAGAAGCTGTTTCAGAGACTGGGCAAGAAGCGGAAACAAATTTATCAGTAAACTAAAGTTGTGGATGCTAATGGAAGGTTTCCGATTCCAATATGCTTGTGTCACTTGCTATTGTATCTGTCAAGTGTGTATGCAAGGTACGATTCCCTTGAAAAGACTGTTGATTACATCCTTTTAGATAGGTCAGCTCGTTAATAGAAATCAGCCTTTTTTTCTCTAGGTCATCATTGGCCATCTGTGACCCATTGGGCTAGACCTTGACTTCAGAGCTGTAGCCAGGCCTGGACCCCACAGTGCAGGCTTTTCTGCTTGAGTCAAGTTAGAGCATACAAAAGCAAATGGAAATGTTTTTTTCCATTTGGGCAGCTGGTCAAGGCATTGACTCTTGTTCTGCTTCTGTTCCTGAAATTCTCCAGTTCCTTGCGCATTTATTTAGTTCTGGTTCCAGTTATTGTGCTGTTAAAGTTCAATTGGTATCAATATCCAGTTATCATAATTACTTTGACTGTCATTCTGTAGCATCTTCCAAATTTTATAAGGCCTTTTAAGAGGCATCTTCTTACTCTGCCTAGCAGGTAAAGAACCGGTTCCTCCATGGGATCTTAATTTTATCTTTGAAGCCTTAAAAAGTCCATTTGAGCCATCTTAATCTGCAGAGTTAGTTTCCATCTTGAAAAACTCTGTTTTTATGGTAGTTTCTTTTCTAGAAGAATTTCAGAATTCCACACCTTATCTACTCCATCATATCTAATTTTCTGTTAAGACAGGGTGTCCCTACAAACTAGCACCTCAAAAGTTGCATCAGAATCTAAAAACCTTGCTTGTCTTTTTTGCAAATCATATCACCAAGGGAGAAAACATCTTTCATATTCCTATATGTTCACAGACAGTAGAGATTTAGTCTTCATAAAACTAAACCATTCAGGAAATACATCCAGTTGCTTGCTTCATTCACTCTTAATAGAGTAGTAACAAAGGTTTCTAAAGTTATTTTGACTAGATGGATACCTGACTGTATTTTTTTTGTGTATACATCTCATAACAAGTCCTTGCAGGCAAACCAAAGGCTCCTTCCAACATAGCAGTAGCAACTTCTGTGGCCTTCTCAGAAACTCTTCTGTGGATGAAATTTGTGATACAGCAACTTGGTCTTCATCGTATACCTTTGCCAGGCATTATAAGTTTGATATGATATCCAGGTCTAGGTCTTCTTTTGGAGTTGCAGTCCTTTAGGGTATCTTGTCATAGTGCCATCCAGAGAGTGGTAGGTAGCCTGGGAGAGAAACTTGGATAGACTATAGAAGATATGTACTTATCCTAATGCTATATCCTTTCATCCTGGTCCATCTGAGATGAAATTCCTCCTTCCATTCACCCTTCAAAGTTGACATTTCTTCAGAATCTGAAAGACTGTTCTGAAGCTGTTCTCCATGGCATCAGTGGTCTGCAGAGGGCATCAAATTCAATCTGAGGAGATTAGCTTCACAAGGGGAATATGGAAGGGAAAAGTTTAAAGGTGCTTGAGGCAGGAGGACTAGTGATACCATACTTGAGCTCTGCCCTCTACCGACAATGTACCTCACCATCCCCAACTAGTAAGATCTCGTTTTCTGCTTGACAGCTAAGACTCAGATACTCAGTCTGAAGCATGAGAAAAATTATTTGATCTGATGCTATCCTTGTCATTATTTATCACAGATGGGTTTTGGATCTATCCTCCGATCCGAGCCTGCAACTGAAAGGACCAATCAAGAGTTCAAGCTCCTCCCCTTCCAAAGATCCCTTGCTACCCACAACCCTCTGATCTCATTTGCTGCAATTTCGCTATGGACGTGCATCCTGCAGCTCAAGCTTCCGGTTAAGAGAAGCAATTTTTTTCCCTATTTTCTGGGGGTTTTGATCTCTCTAGTGTCTAGTCTTCTTCCTCCTTAGCCTAGTTAGGTTTCCTCCCTTCCTGGTAGCGTTTAGGCTCTCTTCTTTAAGCTTTTCCCTGGGTTCCCGCCCTTTCATCCTGGATCCTTTGGTTAGCTGTCAACTTTCCCTGTTTAGCTAATTTTCTACCCCCCCCCTATTTTGTGTAGCATGCAGGCGGTGGTTGTTTGAGTGTGAGCATGATGTCTGAAAAGCCCTTTGGCTTTAAAAGATACTCTTCGTGCACTCTGAAAATGCCCCATTCTGACTCGCATGAGGAGTGTGTTGCCTGAGAGAGGCTCACCTGGAGGTTGAATGCGACATTTATGCTGCATTCAACCCCAGTGCTGTTCTGGAATGCAGGAACAAGCTCCTGCTTAAGGGGCTTGCTAAAGGTGGCCCTCTGTTCTCATGTTCCCCTTCCAAGTGTCTCTCCATTCCCAAAAGGAAGTAGTCTTCCTCCAAGGATTCTCCTGCCAAAAAGCTGAGGCCCTCTGATTGCAGTTCCAAGCATCTGAGTCCAGCCTCTTTGACTTCGGATCCGGGCTTTCTTCTCCATGATCCCCAGCTCCCTCCGTCAGATCTGAGACATCGGAGGTCCTATGATCCGACACAGACCACCTTTAGTTCCACTCTTGGCACATTTTGCTCCTTCTGGATCCACCTAGACCTTCAGGTCCAACAGTTTTTCAAGATTTCCCCCTCCAGGTCCAGGAGCTCGGATCCGAACCGCACAAGTCTGTCTCCTTTCCGAGACCATAGGCCTTCAGCCAGGTCAGGACATTCCTCAGTCTGTTCCAGATCCACCAGGAACTTGCTCCCCTCAGACATGGCTAGGATGATGAGGAGCTTTCTCAAGGCCCAAATCGAGTTGGGCTTCTTACCATCCCCTGCTCAGTTGCCAAGGGGATCTTCTCCATCTGTGGGACTCCTCTCACCTCGTCCAACCCATCCAGTTTTGGATACTCAGGATCAGAGCATTCCCTGTGAGAGGCCGACTGTGTCTGGCATATCTTCTCTTCTACACTGTCAGGGTCCTTGGTGGGCTAGGTTCCGTTAACCTCAGAACTGGCTGTTCCTTGGCCCTGTGAGGTCATTGCTGGTTCCCAGGAGTGGGGTTGGGCCTGGAGTTTTCAGACTGTTCCCCCTGGTGGCCTCTGCACTGAACAGCTCAGGGCAGATATAGTCTATAGAGGTCTGTGTTGAGTTGGGGTCTCCTCTTCCATCTTGGTTGGTGGCAGCCATTGGGGCAGAGGGGGAAGCTTCACCCAGTCCAGCCTTCTTGGCGGAAGAGAGTACCTTCTCTAGCTGGGCAGCTATCTGTCCTTTGGCTCTAGGTCCACCCCAGCCCCTCTCAAAGTTGGGTGGTGAGACCTCATTATCCTTCCAGGGTCAGCCCTCCCACGAGTGCCTTCAGATGGGCATTAGCCTCCCTTGGGGTCCCTACCTCTTCAGAGTACACCCCAGAGCCCACAACAGAGGAGCGTCCTCGGAAGAGGATGTGCAGGAGGAAGCACTTGGATTCTCCTAGAGTCCCTCACTGAGGACATGGATTTTGAGGAAGGAGACTGGTCCCCCAGACTTCCATCTGAGATGTTCTTTGGGGACATTCTCGAGATCTTGAAGCAAAGAGGTGGTTGGTCTTCTCCTGCCCTACCTTCAGAGGAATCCATGTTTCTGAAGGACTTTGAGACTTGTCCCATCTTCTACCTGGGTGTTTCCCCCCTGCCGACGAGCTCATACAACTCCTTGCCAACATGGCATAGAAGGAACTGGACGCAGTGGGACCAGTTCCGAAGAAGGCTGACAAGTTTCTAAGTCCCCCAAGGATAAGACCTTTTGGAGCAAGAGTACCCTCGTTGTTGCTATCATGGCAGCCGCAGGTACTAAGAAGGAGCTCATTGAACAGAGCTCCATAGTCCATCCTCAGAATAGGGAGTTTCGGGTGATTGACCATTTTGGGAAGTGCATTTGCCTCAGCTACATTCAGACTGAGAGCAACTAACTACATGGCGCACTTTACCAAGCTGCAAAGGGATTTGATATCTGAGCTCTACACTTCCTTTCAGAGTTGCTGCCTCGGGAGATTCCCAGATTGGTCTCTCGAAGCTGTCCACTCTTGACTGTCCTGGCTAACTCCTCAGTGAGGCTTATCTCCAGTGCAGTGGAGGCCACCTCTCAAGCAGTGGCCATGGGCATTGCCAGCAGGTGACACACCTGACTTCACCTTTGCAGGTTTGTGAAGCCCTTTAAGGCATCCTTCACTATTGCCCCTTTTGATGGGTCGACCTTGTTTGGTCCTTCCGTCAAAGAGACTGTGACCTGCAGCGAGCAGGAAGGAAAGACTTGGTCCGTGGTGGGGATCAAGGTCTCTACACCCCCAATGATCCTTTTCCAAAACATCAAAGGGGTAGTAAGAAACTTTGGTTCCACAGGTCTCAGTCTTCCTTCCAGGAATCCTCTTCCTCCAGCCGGGACAGGAGATTTGACAGCAGAGACAGTCTCAGAGGCAGAGGGGGTCCACAGAACCAGGCTTCCCGGGAACCCTTCTCGAAGAAGCCCTCTCAGCGCTCCTGAAGCTCTGCCCAGCTGTCCTGCCCTGGAGGCAATCGGGGGTTGACTCTCCCTCCACCCACTAGCCTGGACAATTATCACCTCAGATCAGTGGGTGTTCAAGATAATTTCCAGGGGTTACTTCATCCCCTTTTTTCAGCCCCCTTCAGTCCAAAGTTTTCTCCTGGACTTTCCACCCTGCCAGAGAGTGTTGGCCCTTCTCAAGGTCCAAGACCTTCTTTAAAAAAGAGCAATCCAAGAGGTCCCAACAGGACAAGGGTCCAGCCTTGCTCTTGCTTCTTTTTTGTGCCCAAGAAAACCAGGGACCTGCATCCCATTTTGGACCTCAGCGAACTAAACCTTCAGTCAAGAAGTCCATGTTCCGGATGGTCACTTCAGTCCATTCTGCCTTTACTCTGCAAGAACGACTGGATGTGCTCAGTAGATCTCAAGGATGCGTACTATCCTACTAAAATCGACTGCTTCAGAAGACACCTGCTCTTTTGGCTAGGAGCCAACCACCATCAGTTCAGGGCCCTGCCTTTTGGACTCACCACATGCCCCCACCCACCCCCCCAGGTTTAGCAAATAGAAGGCAGTTTTGGCTGACCCCCCCCCCCCAGAATTTTGATAGTTTTTACTGGTGTTGGGGTATTTGCCTCTATATGGCTCATCTCTGAAGTACCAAAGTTAAATAAGGTGCTACTGCTTTAACATTAGTTAAGATTGTGGCTTTTTTTATTCTCCCAATATTTGCTGTGTGTTTGTCTGAAAATCCTTCAGGCTTCAAATGATGCATTTCTTGTGGGCACAAGATCCTCAGCTCTGACGTCCACAAGAAGTGTCTGTTGTCTGGCTTCCAAGCATTTTAGGTTGGCTTATGAAATCTGAGCCACCTTCAATCCCCAGGCCATATCTGACCAACGAAATAAGTTGATTTTGAAAGGGGTGTTACCTGTCTCTTCCTCATTCCCTGAGGCTCAAACTCCTTCCAAGTCTTATGCCTCAGACGAGCTTCGGAAGGTCCTTGCAAAAGTCTCTGAGATCTTTTTCTGAGCCCCATAGAAGCACACGAAAACATAGGATCTGACACCCTCAGATCCGAGGTTGACTTCTTTGGATCCTGCAAGACTTCCACGGATCCTAAAGATCTTCACGTCCATTTGGATCCTCGAAGATCTTTGAATCCAGTGGGAGTTATCACAATTACCAGGTCCCCTTCTCTTTCGGGTCCAGTGTTGAATCCTAGGCACTCTGATCTTACAGCTAGGAGAAGAACTCGAGAGTTTAAGGTCAGTTTCACCATCACTGCCAGCCAGGCTATTTCACACATTCTCAGAGCATTCAAGACCCGCTTCCTCAGCCTCTTCCAGATCTACTAGGAGCTTGATAGAGGCCATTGTGGTCAGAATGATGTGTAGATTCCTCAAGGCTCTGATCCAGATGGGGGGGTGTCTTACCAGTTCTGTCCCCTCTCGGATCTGTGAGTGCACCGACCCAGACCTTTCACACTGCTTCTCCAATCTGACCTTTGGTTTCGGAGTCCCAGGATCCAGGACACCCGAGTCAGAGTGGGATCCGAGGAAGCCCTCTTCCTCAACTCTGACCTTTTCCCTGGTCAGCCCTGCTCCAATTTAAACAGATCAGAGCAGGTCTCAGATCCGTGATGTTGGGGTTGGCTCTGATGCTGTCAGATCCGTCCCTCCCTCTGGTTGCCTCAGCCCTTGACAGCTCTGGTCTGATTTTCTCTGGAGGCCGGGGGCCGAGGTTGGCCCAGGCCCTTCCTCTTCAGCTGCCTCTGCTCTGAGGGTGACAGGAGAGGTCCCCCAGGGCCGTTGATTTTCCAGATTATAGAAGGGGATTTTGTCTTTACATAGAGATCTGTCCTCTCATATCTCAGATTCTCTCAATCGGGTCCGACCACTGAGCACATCATTTCTGATCCCGGTCAACCTACCCCAGGAAGCCTCCATACTGTTTCTCCTTAGGAATTCCCCCTTTCTTCCGACACCTCCCATGAACACCTCACAGAGGAGGCTCCATGGAAGAAGTGTAAAAGCGAGAGACAAGACTCCCCAGTAGAGTCCCTCACTGACTTTGACTGAGAAGGATCCCCTCGATCGCCACCTGATGACTCCTCCTTTGGGAGACATCCTTAGAAAAAAAGGTGGTGATCTGCCTGACCTCCTCCTCCTGAAGAGTTGGTGTTCTTGGAGACTTTTGGGGCAGGCCCATCTACATTCTGGGTGACCCCTCACCGGCAGATGAACTTATTGACCTAGTTTCCCGCTGGGCCTGGAAGGAACAGGACACTATCGAGCCCATTACCAGGCATCCGGATAAATTTCTAGTCCCACCAAATGGTAGAACACACTGGAGCAAGGGTGTCTCAGTTGACATTGTTATGGCGGCAGCCACAAAAAGGAGCTAGCTGAACAGAGCTCCTCTATCCATCCACCGAACAGGGAGTCCAAAGCATTGGTCAGATTCAGAGATCAGATGTACGCCTCTGACACTTTCGGATGCGATTTGGCACACCTTATCTGATGGCATAAAGATATGATCAAGGAGCTTTCAAACTGTCTTGCTGAGACCATGTCAGTGGAGGACCATAAAAAGGTCTCTCCCCAACTGGCTACTCTCTCATCCATTGCCAGTTCCTCTATTAGGTTGATCTTCCATACAGAGAAAGGTACCGCATGAACAGCTGATTCAGGCATAGCTGTAAGGAGACAAATGTGGATGAGGCTAAGTAACTTTGCAGAACCCTTTAAGGCGTTCTTTGTTAATGCCCCCTTCAGTGGCTCTTTTACTGATGATCCAAACGAGAATGAAACATTTAACCTCTAGCGAGCAGGAAGGAAAGACCCTATCTGCTGTGGGAATCAAGTTTTCTATTCCTCAGAGGACCTTTTCCAGAAACCAGCAAGGAAAGAAGAAAACTTGGTTTCAAAAGTCTTGGGGATCTTTTCAGAATACGTGTGGGGAAACCTTCCCCAGAGGCAGAAGAGAAGGTTCCAATGGTAGACATTACCCCAGAGGCAGAGGGAGTCTACAGAACCAGGGCATCATCACTCCTGAAGCTCTGCCTGACTTTCCATCTCTGGAGGCAGTCGGGGGTCATGTTTCCTTGCACCTAGACGCCTGGACAAACCTTACAAACAACGCTTGGGTGCCAAGTATAATATCCATTGGTTATTACATTGCCTTTTCTTTTCCACCTCCAAAAACCAGGAGAATTCCCCAACGTACCACCCAGTCAGAGGGAGTACGCAGCTCAAGAAGTTCAAAAGCTGCTACAAAAACGTCATCCAAAAAGTCCCAGCCGAACAAGTAGGATTCGGAAATTACTTCTGCTTCTTTTTGGTGCCAGAGAAAACGGGAGACTTAAGACCAGTTCTGGACATAAGCAATCTGAATTTTTATGTAAAGTCAAAGTTCCATCTGGTTACAGTGCAGTCCATCCTGCCTCTTCTGCGCAAGGACCATTGGATGTGCTGTGTAGATCTCAAAGATGTATACTATCAAGTCAAATTAGAAAGGTGCTCCAGGCGTTTCCTGCACTTTAGGCTGGGAGCTAATCACTACCAATTCAGAGCATCACCCTTTGGGCTCACCACAGCCCCTCAGGTGTTCACCAAATGCAAGGCAGCCATAGCAGCTCATCTGAACCTCAGAGTATTCTAGTTGTTTCTCTGTTTAGACGATTGGCTCCCCACCGCCCCCACAAGACATCAAATTCTACATTTCAGGGATTACTTGATTTGGATATACAACTCCCTCGGCATCACAATAAATCATCCCAAATCAAACCTGACTTCTCTACAGAACTTAGAATTCATAGGAACTTGACTGGATACTATGAACATAGGGGCTTCATTACCTCTTCACATCACATTTCTGAGGAATCTGGTATGGGACTTAGTTTCTTCTGTCCCCTTCTGCAAGGTTAGTGTTGCAGGCTTTTGGATCAGTGTCAGCAGCTGTTCTAGTTCCTCTAGCAAAATTTTTCATGCAACTCCTCAGTGGACCTTGGCAATACTGTGGTCTGTTGTTTACCAGCCCCTGTTTGTTCCTAGCAAACTCACTCCAATTTGCAGAAATCATATTCAATGGTGGATACTGTCAGACGACCTGTTTTTGGGCAGGCCATTCTCTCTCCCTCCCCCCACAGCCATAGTGGCCACGGATGCTTTCCTATTTGGGGTGAGGGGGCATTACAAGGGGAAGATGGTCCAAGGGATGTGGTCCCCTTCAGAGACCAAGCTGCACATCAGTGTCCTCAAGATGAAAGCAATCCTAACATTGCAAGCTTTTCAGGACATTCCCCTCTGGAAACTGTTGCAATCCATATGGACAACATGTCAGTTGTATGATACATCAGCAGACAAGGAGGAACCTGTTCCTATCCGTTGAGCAGAGAGGCCATGAGATTCAGGGAATGGGCCATCTCTTCAGATCTCTTTGACTGCAACACTCATACCGGGGAAAACCAGTGTGCTGGTGAACGGACTCAGTCAGTCCATTCTGATCCCTCACTTGTGGTCCATCAATCAATCAGTACCGAACATGATTTTCAGCTGGTGGGGCCAACCTTGCTGTAGCCTATTTGCCTGTCCCCTCAACAACAAATGCAGAAAGTACTTTGCTCAGATCCCCCCTCCGGGAGAGTCATCACGGGATGCTTTGATTCACGATTGGCCCCCGGGTCTCCTCTATGCTTATTCCTCTCTTCCTTTGATCCCAAGCTTCTTACAGAAAGCAAGCAGGCTAAAGAGCTCAGTCTTACTCATTGTCCCCTTTTGACATCAACGGGTGTGGTTCCCCTTTCTCTGGTCTCACCTCAGATATCCTCCATGGATACTGGAGCTCATTCAGAACCTCCTATCTCACCCCTCAGAATTCCAACATTCCAGTTTCAACACCCTCAAGCTGACCATGTGGTTTCTCCAATTCCATTGATAGTAAGACCGTCCAGGCTCACTTCCCCAGCCTTCCCAGAAGACTTCCACTAGGAAGGTCTACAAAAGCAAATGGAAAAGATTGTATGAGCTTCTAAAGAAAATATTGACCCTTTTTCTGTGCTTGTTAAAGTGATCCTGCTCTTCCTCAGAACCCTTTTTCAAAGGAGGAGGATAAGTTTTCCACCATTAAATTTCAGCTAGCTGTAATATCCAATTTTCATGCTGGAAACAAATCTCTCTATCAGCTTCCAGGTTATGCAAGGCTTTTATGAAAGAAATCTTCCTTCTTAGAACCCCCCCCCCCATTAAAGATCCTATTCCCCCCTGAGACCACCTGATGCTTTTCCAGGGATTGACTCAAACCCTTTAACCTGCTGACAATTGCAATATGAAGTTTATTTCATGGAAAACAATCTCTTTGGTAGCTATTACTTCAGTAGTTGCGATATGAAGTTTCTTTCATAGAAAACATCTATTTGGTAGATATTACTTCAGCAAAAAGAATCTCTAAACTCCAGGCCCTGTCAGCTAGGTGTTCTTGCATCATGTTCCATAAAGACAGGGTACTCTATGAACCAACCCCTCCTTTATGCCTAAAATGGCTATGGAGACCAACATTAATCAAGCCAAGCCAAAAAGTTGCCATTTTCTTTCCGAACTAATGAAGGTGAATATATGCTGCAACTTCTTGACGTTCATAGACAACCACATTCATAGAACAAAATCCTCCAAGACAGTTGATCAGTTTGTAATTTTTCCCCTAACCGCTTGGGTCAAGTGGTTTCCAAAATTACCTTGGCCAAATTGATTACTGACTGCATTTCTCTGATTTATTCTCTGAAATGTTTAGAATTGCCTAGAACTCCTGGACCCCACTCCACCAGAGCTATGGCTACTTCATTTGCCTTTTCCTCTAGAATTTTCATTGACAATATCTGCGCTGCAGCCACTTGGTCAAAGGCCCTCATACCTTTGTTGCACATTACAAATTGAACATAGTCTCCAAAAGCAGGGCTCCCTTTGGCTCAACATTGCTCCGGCCAAACCTTCCTTGAGGGCCTCCTAGGAGTTGTGTAGCTAGGGACTCTGACCCATCAGTGAGAAGGAATGAAAAGGACAACATCAGATTTAGAAGTTATGTACTTAACGTAACTTGGCATTTTGTCCATTTTTCATTCTTCCTCACCTTCCCTTCCAACCATCCCCCACCCTTGTCACTCCTAGAAGGATTGTTGGAAGAGTTTTGGAACACTCATGTTCCAGGTTTGAGCCTCTGTTCCTTCTGTCCGTTCTGTTTCTATAATCCACTGGGGCAGTAAGGCAGCAAATTCAGTCTGAGGAGTTGGGGGTGATGATGTGCATTGTGGGCAGATGATGTGCATTGTGGGCAGATGGAAGAGCTCCAGAGTAGGATCCAAGTCGTGAAAATGCAACTGAGTCGGATCCGAGGGTCTGATCCGTAACCCATCCGTGAGGAAGAATGAAAAATGGACAACACAGATGCCGAATTATGGTAAGTACGTAACTTCTAATTTTTGTCCTCTACTTTCTCTTCGGTATTGCATAAACTGTTTAGTGCACCTGTTATGATTTCAGGGGGGAGCTGCTAGAAGATTATGTCCATACTCTGGAAGAGTTGGTAGACTTGGATCAAGCTACAGTCCCAGCTGGCAGTTTCCAATGCTGTAGCTAATTAGTCCATACCATTGGCTCATAGTGTAGTGGATGGTTCAGCTAGGGAGGCAAGCACAGGCCTCATTGTTTGTTTGGCAATTCCTTATGCCAGCTGTCAGGATTTGCAGAGAAGTCTGTGGCTGAATTTATGAATAACCATTTGACTGAACCTTGCTGTCTGAGCCATCTGCAGTAATCAAGCTTGAAAAACAAGGGAATGAGGGCAGTATTCTTACCAAGGTTGTAGTGAAATTTTAGGCTTCATAATGCACTTTTTCAAGAATAGATCATTGCCTTGCTAGTTATGGTTCCTGCACTCCAATAAATCAATTTGAGGTTCAGGGAAGCTCCACAGAGGATGCACTAACTTTCAGAATAGTTGTACTCCCAAAGGAAATTTGTGTTAGTAAACTAACCAGGGAATCTTATGACCCTTCTTTTGGAGTGCAGCTCTCCAACCCCTGAGATTTTATCTGTTTGTTCCTCTGTGGAAATGCTTAGGGTCATCTTTTTCTCCACCAACAGGACATCACACACAGCTGGTGTATAAGGGACACATAATATGCAGAGACTGTCCTTTTCCTCCTTGTTAGCCTCCTCAGTTGCAATCTCTCCCTCTGAAACATTTTATAAGCGTATTAATGTAATAGTTAACTTATGTACTTGGTTAAGAATGTTGATTGCTTGTTACTAGACATGGGCAGATTACTTCAGCCTGCAGGTCCCATTTTGGAGGAGGCGCTGTCCCCAGTAGTAGTGGTGAATGGATTTATTTTTAGAATTAAATCGTTCTCATTATTTATTGTGTAGCTGTCCCTTCTAAGTTTGGAGGTAGTGGAGGGCATGCGGTTTGCTTGACCAGTTTGAAGAGAAATGTAGAGAGCAACTGTTTATCTCTTCCTGAGATAGGTAGGTAGTTAGCTTTTTGCAGAGGTGAACAATGATGGATTCTGTTGTCAGCAAGGATTATGTTTGCGGATTTTAAGTTGTTTGAAACCTGGTTGTGTTTTGTGCAGAATTTAATAGGATATTGTTGAGATATTGGTTTTCTTGGCTCTAAGGGAAAGAAGGTTGGAGATTTTTTAACAAAGTATAAGCTGATCATAGGAATTTGTTGTCTTTTCTTAGTGTGAGGTTCTAATAAAGGTGTTGGATCCAGCACTAATATAAATACTTGTACATAACTTGTTTTAATTTTTATCCAACTGGTCCTTCTTGGTAAATGTGCAGTGTAATATACCTTTCGAGGGGTTCCATATAATGTAAATGCAGTTTTGCATGGGTTTATAGTTGGTTTATAGGCAAGAAATTATTAAGCTAGCTCCCCTTGCAGGCCATTTTAAGCTTAGCCACTTTCCCTTTTCGTCCTCGAATTAACCTCTATACGATTTGATGTTAGATTGACCTTGCCCTTCCCGTGGTTGATTATTTATCCCTAATGAGAGTAAATGGGATTAATATATTTACTATAAATGATTTGTGGGGACCCATACTTGAGAATAAATCATTCAGGACCTGCCTCTGCCCATAAGAAGCATGGTGACAGTCCTGAAGTAAATTTTGTATGTTCCCATCCATAAATCCAAGTTGTACCTGAATATGGACAAGGATGAGCTTTGTTTTATGTGGACTGGGAGTTTGTTCCAAAGCAGTGGTATCCTCTGAGATATTCCTGTTTGTCCCTCCAAACTGTTGCAGAAGATGTTTAGATTCCTAGACAAAAATATTCTGATTCCACTTGACTTGCTGATGGGTAGTAGGTCCATCAGTTTGGGTCAGAGGATCGCTTGTATGCTAGACACAGATCACCTCTTAGTAGTCTTTAGGATATAGAGTATAATGACAGGACATTTGAGTAGGTCCATGTAGGACATATTTTTTAGGTTGTGTCCTTTTAGTAAAGCAGATGTGTGGGTGTTCCAGTTGTTGCATGTGTCTGGACATGTACATGCCAAAAGGGGCATTATATTCAAACTGTCTAATGAGGGCTTAGTAAAGGTGGACAGTGCCATCCCTAGATCTAGACACAACCTCTTTGTTTATAAGCTGTGTAATATGGAAGAGCTTTCTTCCATCAATGGACACATGTTGGTCAAACATTGGGTCACTGCCCACATAAGTTCTCATATCCTATAACAACTGGGTCAGCTGTTAGGGACTTATTGTTACTGCGATATTTCCTTCTGGTAGATTACTTCGCAGGGGCTACAGTTATACATTTTTTTTTTTTTTTTGCCATTTAGCTTCAGTCCATGATTTTGGCACCATTTCTTTATTTGGAGCAAAACTTCCTGCAGGATTGCCAAGTCATTTGGGGATTCGATGACTGCTCCCAGCTTGCAGTCATTTGCAAACTTAGTCAACCAGTGCCCTTTGGTATTGGTTTTCGTTTGTTTTATGCTAACCACTCCTGTACAATGTTGGAAATTTGCCTGCAGTTTAGAGTCCAAATTTGAAATAGTTGTATTGAAGTTTAGTAACAGTATCATCAGAATCAAGTAAAAGAAGTCTATCAGCATACATAGTAAGGGTTAAATTGAGTAAGTCTGTATTAAAGTTGTTAATCTTCAGAGAAAATGTCTGTTCCCAAGACCTGAGCCCTATGGGGCCCCTGAGATGAAATGACCTTTATGTGTGAGATAGTTATCTGAGATAGTTTGGATTGATTTATTGAAAAGGTAAAGTTGAGAAAACATGGGCTGAAGTTGAACTTTTACAGTCTGACTAAAGGAAGTGAGTGAAGAAACCTTTGCCATGTAAACAGAAGTACCAACAGCAAGCAGCCCATTGATCAGTTGTTACAATTCTCAACCCTGTTATAGTCATAAATAAATAACATTAAGAATTAACCTTGTATGCCTTTAGTCAGGAACAACACTTTAGGATGTGCAAACAGATTTTATTTTTACAGCTCTGGGAGATTGCCTTCATAGCAGATTTCAAAATAGTCTCTCTGAACAAACAGACCACATTTTTTATACATTTTTCTCATCAAACCTAGTCATGCACTTTCATTACGTTACAATGACTTGTCTTGTGTCCTATAGAAAACTTTGCAAATGTCCTCATCCCTCGTGATTTTCACCTCGGACTTAACTGCGATGGTGGTGCTGCGGTAGCGTTGTCACCTCACAGTAAGACTTCCTGTTCGATTCTCAGCTAGAGCGTCTTCTGTGTGGAGACATGCATAAATGGGCGTACCTTCGTTGAAGGTTGTGCGTCAGGGCCGCAACTCGGCACGTAAAAATCTACTGCCAGTTATTAGTGGACCGGAGTTCCGCTGTGGCGACCCATAACCGGGAAAAGCCAAAAGAGACAACCAACTTCACGTGATCACTTTCCTGTATATGATTCACCTGCTTCCAAGGGGTCTTGTTTCTGACCTTGAATGTTTCAAACCTACCATAGCAACAGTGCAGTCCTAGCCTGGAGGAGTCAGGCTAACAATTTTTTTTTTGTATTAACTACATGCCTCACTTCATGCAACACGTACTATTTTATCTTATTACGTATTAAAAGAATGCAGTTTAAAATGAACAGTAATACTATAGTTTATGAAGCTGTAGTTCTCCCAGCTATGCATACAAATTATATTTGCTTTTTAACAATTGTATTATAGCATCATTAATAAACTGAAATTAATATACATTTTGATAAGCTGGTCTTGTCCCATAACCCCTAACCTGCAGATGGCTGTCACTGAGCTACATTCTAGTTGATGCTTGCTGAGGTAAAATTTAAAGTACCGTTTTTTGTCTGTATGCACTGGCATTTTTGTAGAGATTACTGATGTGAGAATGCTTTTATATTTAGACCTAAATTGTTCAGGACTGAACTGTGTTCATCTTTATTAAGAAGTTGAGGGTTTACTGATTTGGAAAATTGGCTGCACCTTGCGAATGCTGTACATGATAACCAAACTTGCTGTCTACTTCAAGATTGAATCTTGAAATTATTTGTTTGGCTGATGATTCAGAAGTGGCTTGTAAATGTTCCATGCTCTTTTGGCAGGTAAACTGCCCTTAACACAATGTGGCTGCATAACTTGCTTGCTTGAGTGGGTTTGCCAAACTGCCTACCTGTGCGTTAGTGGAGGTGGTTTGTTTTACTGTTTTTGGAAGGGAAGGTTGAACTTTATTGACCTTTTGGAGTGGTCACACTCCGTACTAGCCTCTGTAGACTGACGCAGCATAATTTTTTTTTTCTCCATTATTTACAGTTGGAACCGGGCCAAGCTTTCACTGGCTCAGCGTAAAGATCGTGTTGCACAGAAGAAGGCCAGCTTCCTGCGAGCCCAAAAAGCTGAAGAGGACTAGAATATTGCGCACAAAAGGGAAAGTAAAGTTTAAATTCTCCGGAACATAACATTGCTGTCATCAGTGAAAAATAAAAAAGGGGAAAAACAAAAATAAAAATGCATAAAGTAACAAAAGTCATCAGTTTTTATTTCGCTCGCAGTTTGTTTCATAGGTGTAGAGCAGTGTGTGCATGCTGTATCTTTAAGAAGCATTTCAAGGACTGAATGTGCATATAAAGAGTAAGCATGTGCTAGCTTCAGTGCCATTTTGAGAGTGCACCCAGAGAATGAGAATGTATGAATGTAATAGCTAGATCTGATGTCAATCTTCATTTCTTCTTGACTGTTGGGTCTCATTTCCATCCTCGGAACAGACTCTGCCATTATAATAAACTTGCGCCAGCCAGAAACTCTCAAGCTAAGGCTAACACACAGTGCCCGTCTTCCCTTCTCGGATCTCATTTGCTGCGTAGTTTCAGGACGATTGTTTGTACATAAAAAAAAAAAAAAAAATCTCTCTCCTGAAATCCTTTTTGGGTTTTTTTTTTTTTGTGTGTGTGTAATGGTTTGTTGTTGACTGCTTTTTGTATTGTTAGTCATGGAAGACAAACATAAAGGTACTACGGGCCTTAAGCATTGTAAGGAATGCGGCAAAAAGATGCCCAACTCAATGGGCATCTTTCTTGTGTATATTGTCTGGGGGTGCCGCACTTGGAAGTCCAACCGCAGTGCGAGCTCTGTAAGGGTTTTAGTGCTTGGACCCTTGCAGAGTGGTGTAACAAATTGATCCTGAAGGGACTCTTAAAATGCCCTTTCTCCTAGGCTTTTTCTGAGACAGAGACTCTGAGATGGAGACGTCTAAGTTTCCAAAGAGCAGCAAAAAACGGGATCCACTTTGATGTCCTTCAAGGATGCATCTGCAGTCATCACATATGGGTTGTCCTGCCTCAGGCAGCCCTTCGGTTGGCCGGATTCCAAAGTCTGGGTCTGGCCTCGGCTGATGTCGCACTTTCCCCGACGTCAAAGCGTCTGGGGTATAAAAGCATCAGCCAACGCCATCTTCCTAAGTCTTTCTTGCCGCGTGGTGCCCGAAGCAGAAGCAGTTCGCAAGTGCCGGTCGGTCAGCTCCTGTGATTCAGCTACCGAAGACTTCAAAAAAGCTAAGTACCCCGTTGGGGACTCTTTCTTGCCTCAGCCGATGTCAGATAAAGTTAATAATTGTTTAACCTGTGGGAAACAAATACCTCATAAGGATTTCCACTCTTACTGCCTCCCCTGCCTAGGCCCAGACCACGATGTCTCGGCCTGTTCAGCCTGTGCTTCCTTCAACCGACTAACTCTTAGACGTCGGTCGGAGTTTGCAGAGGAGTTTTTTGGGGCTAGTTTTGCTTATAAAATGCCGTTGGAGACTCCGACTTCGCATTTAGTAAAAAAACGGAAGGACAAGAACCGACACACGCGGGCCGCGGTTTCGGCTGAAACCTCGGTCAGGCCTACCACGAGTGTCTCTGTCTCGGCTGAAACAGAGTCCTTGGTACTTCCTACTACCGAAACCACACAACCGACTACCTCGGCCCTGGAGGCCCCGGCTGAGTCTGTCATTGAATTACCTACTGAAACCGGTGTCCAGGAACCTTCCGACACCATTACTTTAGATAAGTCTACTCCTGCACGTGGTGCAGCCAGACCCCCTGCTTCCATGTCCATTAAGGCTTTCTCTAGGGCTAAGGCTGCTAAACTTTCTAAGGCTTTGCCTCCCAAAGTTCCCTCTGAGACCCTCTTCTAGCTCTCAGATTCTTACCCTAGCAGAGGATCTGATTTCTTTGGCTCCCAACCTCATCCGGACAGGGGCTCTCAACCACCTCCAGACAAAAGGCCCAGGGTTGAGCCCTCTGATCCACAGTCCTCTGAGTCCACGGATGGCTCTGATCTGTCAGACCACCAGGAGGAGGCTTATTCGGCCTACGAGGATTCTGATGCTGAAGAATCTATTCCCTCGGCCTCCCCTCCTGAAGAGTTTTCATTTGGAGAAACATTACACACTATGAGAGAACATTTTCAATGACAGGGTCAGGAATTCTCTGATTCCAGAAAGAGATTAAGGACCTTTTTACATTTACCTCAGCACAGGCCCTTAGCTAGACCTCCTGTTTTGAATGTAATTGATCATGTCTATTCAGATGCTTGTACTGCCCCTGACTCTCTCCCTCCGGCTCCTGCCAAACCTGATGGGTACTACAGGGTCCCGGACTCACATTTTCACCTGTACAAGGCCCACTCTGCTGATCCAGAAACTATTTCCCAGGGCCCTAAAGGGGTTGCAGCTGCCACTGCTAAAAATCCTCTACCCTCTGAAAGGGAGTCCAGAGCATTAGAGAGATTAGAGAGATGGGGTAAGAAAGTGTGTACTTCTGAAACTCTTTCCATGAGGGCATTAAACTGTCAATTCCATATGATACAGTATCAAGAGTATTTACTAGATGAATTGCATAAGAAACTGCCCTCTTCTGAACCCCTTGATTGTAAATCCCTTCAGGATCTGGTGCATAACTCCCAGCAGGTTAGTAACCATTTCTTGCAGTGTGGTTATGATGCATTGGAGGCTTCATGTAGATCAGCGATGACAGGTGCAGTTATACATAGGCATGCCTGGCTGAAGGAACAATCTCTGCCAGACCATGTTAAAGCTAAGCTTTTGGATGCTCCTATAGAAAAGCAAAAATGATTTGGTTCCACGGCTCAAGAGGTTTTAAAGGAATTTGAAGAAAAGGCAAAATCTGTGCAAACAGTTAGACTGTCTGCAAGTCCAACCACCGAGATTCAGCAGAAGTTGGCCTACTAAGAATTGGTCCTTTCCGGACTCAGACAGATCTCAGAGGCAGGAATAGACGTGCCAGAGGTAGAGGGCAAGCTAGAGGCTCCTACAGAGGCAGTCAGTGGCAGCCTCCCAACCAGGGAGGTAGTGCAGGAACTACAACTGCTACACCAGGACAGACTCAATGACTTTATTTTGACTCCGCCGACCAGGGCTCAAGTTAGAAGCACCTTTGGGCGGAAAGCTTTCTTTATTCTCAAAAAATTGGCACAGCATTACAGGGGACACATGGCCACTGCAAATAATAGACAAAAGGATACAGGTTCCATTTCCACTCATTGCCAAAAAGAAAAGGCATGCCAAACCTGCCACCAAATCAGAGGGCAGAGGCTTTGAAGCAAATTACCAACTTAATGCAAATGAAAGCCATAGAAAAGGTACCTCTTTCAGAACAAGGCCAGGGATTTTACTCAAGATTATTCCTTGTTCCAAGAAAAGAAAATCAATGGAGGCCTATTCTCGACTTGTCTGCACTGAATACGTACCTCATTGTGCCAAAATTCAAAATGCTGACTCTACAGCAACTCCTTCCCATGCTGGGCAAGGGGTCTTGGCTGGTGACTCTAGACCTCAAGGAGGCATACCTGCATGTCCCTTTTCGACAAAGCTGCAGAAGACACCTCAGATTTCTTGCAGGGTCAGAGCATTATCAATTCTCAGCATTGCCCTTTGGCTTATCTACTGCGCCCAGAGTATTCACGAAATGCCTGGCATCAGTAATTGCACACTGCAGACTTCAGGGGATTCAAATCTACCCTTATCTGGACGACTGCCTAATACAAGCGGACAGCAAGCAAACTTTGTTAAAGGACTTGTACTATGCCATCCACCTGTTACAGGCCTTGGGATATACAGTCAACATCCACAAATCAAGACTGGTTCCATCCCAAAGAATAACTTTTCTGGGTGCGGATCTAGACACAACCACCCAGATGGCTTTTCTCACAGAAGAAAAACAAGAACGGCTACCAGTTTACTTTCAGAATCTCACAAGACAAACTCAGATGACTGCAAGGAAAATCCTGCAGGCCCTGGGTTACATGGCATCTTGCATTCTTCTGATTCCACAAGCAAGGCTTCATATGAGGAAATTACAATGGTACCTAAGAAGTTTATGGACTCGGCACAGTCACAGCTCAGAATCTCTAATCCCACTCATTCCTTGCCTTCAAAAGGAATTCCTGTGGTGGGCTCAAGCCTGCCAGTCGAACAGCGGGCTGCCCTTCAGCAAGCCAAGAGCCAACCAAACCATCACCACGGACGCTTCAGACCGAGGTTGGGGAGCGCACATGGAGGACAGATGTATACCAGGGCTATGGTCACAAAGAGAGCTGCGCATGCACATAAAGCAAAAGGAATTGCTGGCAGTGATACACGCAATCGAGGCCTTCAAACCTTTCCTTCAGCAAGGCCACCTGCTCATAAGGACAGACAACACCACAGTTATGTGGTACATAAACAAGCAAGGAGGCACCCATTCCTACCCTCTTTGCAGACTGACAATGAACCTATGGGAACTGGCATTGAAACTCAACATACAGCTACAGTCCCAATTCGTGCCAGGGAAAGACAATACACTGGCAGACAGCTTAAGCAGAACTACCATGGATGCGCACGAATGGATGCTGCACCCAGACATCTTCTTACAAATCACACAATCATGGGGAAGGCAGGAAATAGATCTGTTCGCTTCCCCCCTAAGTCATCAACTGAAGAAATTCTGCTCAAGGACATACCACCCACAAGCATGGAAAGTGGACGCTCTCTTTCAGCTGGAAAGCTCAAACAGTGTATGCTTTCCCACCTCTTCCACTAATGACCAAGGTCCTACTGAAGATCAGGACAGAGCAGCCCAGAGTAATCCTGATAGCCCCAAACTGGCCAAGACAGCACTGGTACCCACTGTTAGAGCTTGTCACAGATGAAACCATGGCCTCTCCCCCTATGGCCACTCCTACTGACGCAGCACAATTTCAGGACTCTACACTCCAACCTGAAAACCTTGCAGCAAACTGCCTGGAGAATACCATGACTCCTCCTCAGGATAACCTATCCCAGGGAGTGAAGGATATTATTATGGAAGCTCGCCGACCTTCCACAAGGAAGGCATATACAGCAAAATGGAAAAGATTTCACACCTGGAACACAGCAAAGGGCCTAGATGTGACTGTGATGAATATGGCATATATACTGGAATATTTGGCAGAATTGTCCCACAGTGGCCTGTCTTACTCTTCCATCAAGATACATGCCTCAGCAATCTCAGCAGAATACAATCTAAATCCACCTGTCTTCTCTCACCCTCTACTAAGACAGTTTCTAAGAGGAATCAAAAACATTAAACCTCCAAGGAAACCACCTCTACCTACTTGGGACCTGAATTTCGTGTTGGAAAAACTAACACTTCCTCCCTTTGAACCAGCAGCATCGGCAGATGTACAGTTTTTGTCTTGGAAAACTGCCTTCCTTCTGGCCATAACCTCAGCAAGAAGAGTATCTGAGCTGCAAGCTTTAATGGCGGTGCAGCCATTCCTTATCTTTCATCAGGACAGATTTTCTTTGAGGACCAATCCTACATTCATGCCAAAGGTGGTATCCAGGGTATCATTGAACCAAGCTATTCACTTGCCTACATTCTTCCCACAGCCACAAAATAAAGGGGAGAGACTTCTGCGCACCCTGGACATACACAGACAACTACGCTACTACTTGGACAGAACTAATACTTACAGAAAGGCTGACCAGTTGTTTGTAGCATATGCTGCTGGGGTACAAGGAAAAGCAATTTCCAAACAGACAATTTCGAAATGGATAGGAAATTGCATTCGTTTTTGTTACTCCTTTCATGGAAATACTGTGCCCGCTAACATTAGACCTCATTCCACGAGAGCCACAGCCACCACCACAGCCTTCCTAAGAGGGGTGGCTACCAAAGACATTTTAGAAGCTGCTACATGGAGCTCCGTGCATACATTTGCCAAGCATTACAATTTGCCTTTATACTCCAGATCCAGAGCAGGTTTTGCTACGGCAGTCCTGCAGGGTATCTTAACTACACCATCCTTCACTTAGTACCTCCACCCCCAGTTTGGCTATGGTATTCTACCTATATGTGATGACTGCAGATGCATCCTTGAAGGACATAGTACAGTTTTGTACCTACCATAAATGTAGATGTCCGATAGGTATGCATCTGCAGTCAGGTTTACCCTCCCTCCTACCCCTCTGTGGTATTCCTAGGGTGCTTACCCCTCTTTTAGCTAGCTGGGGGAATCTGTTATGGTGTATTTGTTTGTATATACATGTATATATATATTTTTTTGCATATGTTTGGAATTTTATTGCATTTATCCAAATTTAGCCTTCCTAGAGGGCACCTGGCATCTGGGGCAAGAAAAACTGAGGAAGATGGCGTCGGCTGATGCTTTTATACCCCAGACGCTCTGACGTCGGGGAAAGTGCGACATCAGCCGAGGCCAGACCCAGACTTTGGAATCCGGCCGACCGAAGGGCTGCCTGAGGCAGGACAACCCATATGTGATGACTGCAGATGCATACCTATTGGACATCTACATTTATGGTAGGTACAAAACTGTACTTTCTAGGGTCTCCCAAGTCTCACAAAATCGTACAACGTCCAGGTTGCTACTTCGAAGCTTAAGCAATCAAAACCTGCATAGACAATAGTCTCAGCACCGAAGCGTACTATTCCCTCCACGGTGCTGATGACTATTATGGAACTGACAGAAGTTACCAAAGTACCGACCCCTTCATAGTTACCTATGACCCTCTTGGCACCAACAATAGCTTCACCCATACTGGTTACTTCCCTTTCAACACAAACCATAGGTTAGCCAACCACAGTGCCGAAGGTCGAATCCCTGCCCAGGACTAGGTACTCCCCATCTGTTGACCCTTTTTATGGTTAGCAGTTAAGTCCTTTTGTCGAATGTCCAGAATCTCCCTCTGGAATGTCTATTCGTTCCACCAGGAGCCTTTTGGAGCGTGGTGTAGGCAGGTTAGTGGATCAGCTCTTGACTGCTACTTTAGAGCCAATTCCTTGGAGACCGGAAATTCTTAGTGCACCAGAAGACCAACCTCACTGGTCTAAAGGCTTTAGCGATAGATGCTATGGTGGTGGCAGCTGTCACAAAGAAGGAACTCAGGAGTGTCCAACTGTCCATCATCCAAACAGAGAGTCTCAGACAATGGACAGATTCGGCAAGCAGGTCTACCCTTCAACAACCTTTGCCATACAGTCGAATTTCTTGGCACATTTTACCCATATTTAAAGGGGTCTGATCACTAAGCCATCTGGCACCTTGACAGCTATGCGATACAGTTGCCTCCCAGCTTGCAACCCTAGAATTCATGTCAAACTTGTCCATGTGTCTTATTGTTCACGCAAAGAGGCAGTGAGGGCAAGTGGGTACAGGCATTGCCTGGATGCGCTTATCTGATTTCAAGGACCTTTCAAGTCTTCCTTTATCAACGCTGTGGTTGATGCTATTTCAATTTTTGGCCCAAAAGTCCGTGACAAACTAGCCAGGTGTGAGGAGGACGGGAAAGATGCTTTCTGTTGTGGGAGTACGTTTTTTCAGCTCCTCAACGACTCTACTCCAGGAGTCAGAGGAGCGGAAAGATGTGGTTCAGATAGTCCCAAGGGCCTTTTCTGGACACACGTGGCGACTTTTCCCCCTGGGGCAGAGAAAGGAACTAGTCAGGAAGATGCCCCTCCCATAGCAGAGGGGGCCTGCTTAACCAGGGTTCCAAAGATTCTTTCTCTGGGCAACCCTACCAGCGCTCCTGAGCAGTGGCCTGATTGTCTACCTCTGGAGGCAATCAGGGGAAGATTTTCTCTGCACCATTTAACCTGGCACACAACATCAGATTCCTGGGTGGAGATAGTTACCAGAGGTTACCATATTCCCTTTGATCTTTATCAAAGACTGCAGAAGCGAATCTTCGATGTTCCACCCAGTCAACGGGATACAGCAGCACAAGAAATTCAAAAGCTGCTTCAGAAAAGTCATCCAAATAGTCACACCAGACCAAATGGGATCCGGGTTTTACTCCAGATTCTTTATAGTGCTGAAAAAGACGGGACCAGAGGCCAATTCTAAACCTCAGCAACAAGTTCTTTCAACAGACAAAATTGCAGATGGTCATGGTACAGTTTATCCTTCTGTTTCTGGAGAAGGACGATTGGATGTGCTGTATAGAACTTCAGGACGCATATTACCACATAAAAATGGGCAAATGCTTCAGAAGATGCCTCTGCTTCCGGCTGGGAGCCAGTTACTACCAATTTCGAGCACTGCCCTTTGGTCTCTCCACAGCCCCTAGGGTATTCACCAAATGCATGGTAGTGGTAGCAGCTCATCTAAGGCTACAAGGATTCAACGTGTTTCTCTGTCTAGACGACTGGCTCCTCACTGCCCCCAAAAGGCATCTACTGCTTCATGCTTTGTACTCTGTCCTTCACCTTGCAGAATACTTGGGGATTTCAGTAGAGAGAGAAAAGTCAAAGCTGTCGCCCACGCAAGAGATAAAATTCATCAGAGCAACATTCAACACAAACTCCTGTATGGCTGCTCTACCTCATCACAGGCTGCAAAGGCTAAGATCACAGCTTCAAGTGATACTCTCTCAAGACAGAGTCCCTGCTTGCTTAGGATTACAACTCTTAGGGTCAGTGGCTGCAATTATCACTCTAGTTCCCCTGGCAAGGTACCACATGAGGCTGCTTCAGTGGCTCCTGGCATCATAATGATCTTTAACACACCCGATGTCTTGCCCAATCTGCATAACCAACAGATGCAAGCAGGATCTAAATTGGTGGATGAAATCAAGAGTTATGGAGTCACCCTTTCACCCCCAGGCTGTAATGACCATGGATGCATCCCTGATGAGATGGGGGGGGGGGGCTTTTTCAGGGAGAAGACAGTCCAAGGCACTTGGTCCCACTCAGAGGCCAATTTGCATATCAACGTCCTAGAACTTGAGGGCTGTGCTTTTAGCATTGCAGGCATTTCAATCGGCCCTCCCTTCAGGAACAATTGCTATCCAATTAGACAACATTTCGGTGGTCTGGTACATCAACAAACAAGGAGGAACCAGATCCTACCCTTTGTCGTGAAGCCCTGTAAGACTGGCAATGGGTGATGGCATCCAACCGCTTTCTGATAGCAATGCACATTCCCGTGAATTCCAACGTGATTGCAGACAGACTGAGCCGATGTAGCCTCCTGCCTCAAGTGGTCTCTTGATCCTAATGTAGCGATGAAGATATTTCATTGATGGAGTCAATGTTCAATATGTTTCACTGTTGCAGTCCTTACACTTGGGTTATCCTGCTGGCAGGCTACCCACAGTCGGCCTGAATTCCAAAGTCCTGATCCAGCATCGGTTGCTGTCGCCTCTTCCCTGACGTCAGAGTGCCAAGGGTTTAAAAGATGCAGCCGACGCCATTTTCTTCAGTCTTTCTTGCCACGCGGTGCCCGAAGCAAAAGCAGTTTGCAAGTGCCGGTCGGCCGACTCCTGAAATTTTCGAAATTGAATTTCAGATCCGAAGTCTTCTATAAAGCTAAGTACCCTGTTGGGGAAACTTTTTTCTTGCTCCAGACAGTTGTCAGAAAAAGTTATCAATTGTATTTCTTGTGGGAAGTGAATACCTCATAAGTATTTTCATTCTTACTGTATTCCTTGCCTAGTCCCTGACCATGGCGTTGCTAGTTGTCGGTTTTGTGCTAGATTTAACCAGCGCACTATTAAGCACTGGTATGACTTTGCTTTTCGTTACTTTGGCCAAAGGTTTAACTATATAATGCCGTCTGAACAGCCGATGACTGGAGTTCATAAAAAGCACAAGGAAAAAAGAAAAGGACAGGCATCCGAGGTCCAACATTGATGACAAAGCCTCTTCTAGGCCAGTCGCCGGTTCTCAGTGAGGCGCTTTCGCAGCCCCTGACACCTGCTACCTCTGAGCCACAGGCCGCCTTAGACTCCCACATGGAGACAGCTAGGCCTCTGGATACTCGAGGTATTGGGCCTTCGGAAACTAATCCCTCAGATGGGTCCGGAGCCGCTGATCAGGCATCGGCTTCTGAGGGTGTTTTCAGACCTACACAGCTTTATATCAAGCCAACTTCAGCATCCAAGACAAAGACTAAAACAGTTTTAAAGACAAGGAAACAAGTACAGCATTCTCCAGGACAGGCTTCCATGCCTAAGAAACAGATGCTCAAAATGGCCGAAAACCTAATTACTTTGATCAGGGGTTCCCATCCCCCTCCTGATAAGAAGCCTAGGCAAGACACTGAATATGATTCCTCTGATCCGGTTTCCATTTCCTCTGACTCCGTTTCAGAACAGGGATACTCTATTCCTTCCTATGAGGATTCTGATGCTGAAGAATCTATTCCTTCAGCTTCTCCTCCTGAGGATTACTCCTTTGGGGAAACCCTGCATACCATGAGGGAGTATTTCCACTGGGAGAGCCAAGATTACTCAGATTCTAAGAAAAGGCTCAGAGGCTTTCTTTTACTACCTCAGCACAGACCTCTTACTATTCCACCTGTTCTAGACATTGTAGATGTATTTTCAGAGTCCGGCCTGTCTCCCGACTCTTTACCTCCTGCACCTGTTAAGCCAGACAGATACTTTAGGGTTCCAGATTCTCATAAATTTCTATATAAAAACCCTGCTGCTGACCCAGAAACTATTTCTCAGGGTCCCAAAGGGGTCAAGGCTGCCACTGCAGAAAACCCTGTCCCCTCAGATAGTTTCTAGGGCACTGGACAGTTGGGGGGGAGTTTATACTTCTGCTACCTTGGCTGTAAGGGCTTTAAATTGTCAGTTTCATATGCTTAAGTATCAGCAATACTTAATGTCTCTGCTAAAACAGAAAATGTTGACAAATTCTGATTCTTCTGCGAACAAGGAAATGCAGGATTTATTGCATGCAGCTGAACAAGTGGGAAAACATACTTTGCAATGTGGTTATGATTCACCGGAGGCCTTTTGCAGGGCCGCTGTAACAGGTTCTGTCATTAGAAGGCATGCTTGGTTAAAGTAATAGACTCTGCCTTATCATGTTAAAGCAAAATGATTGGATGCTCCATTACAGCATGATACTTTGGTGTTAAGGCAGAAGAGGTGTTGAAGAAAATGGAGGATAAAGCTAAATCTATGCAGACAGTAAAGGATTTCTTACAGGTACAGCCACCCAGATTTAGCAGGAACTGGCCGTCTAAGAATTGGCCCTTTCCCGTGTCAGGCCACAGAGAGGCAGATACAGACGCCCAAGAGGCAGACAACAGCCCCAGGGCTCATACAGGCCCAAACAGTGGGGTGCGTCTACCTCCAAAAGCGGAGAAGGCCAATCACAACCATATAGGAAACAGTCCCAATGACTTCCCTCTGTCAATGCCAAGCATTTATGTTTTGGCAGCGCCCTCAGGGGGAAAGCTAGCACTTTTTTCACAAAATTGGCACATGATCACCTAGGACAAATGGGTCTTAAATATAGTCTCTCAGGGCTACAGGTTCCACTTTCACACCCTTCCAAAGGCAAAAGGTATGCCATCAATGTGCAGAGGCACAAAAACAAGTTTAATCTCTCATGGACATGAGGGCTATTCAGCCAGTGCCACAACAAGAGCAGGGACAAGGATTTTACTCAAGATTTTTCTTAGTACCAAGAAAGGACAAAGCATGGAGACCAATTCTGGACCTGTCTATTCTAAACACTTTTCTGGACGTTTCAAAATGTTGGCTCTGCAGCAGCATCTGCCCATGCTGGGCAAGAAGGCTTGGCTTGTAACTTTGGACCTCAGAGGCATACCTGCATGTCCCAATCAGACAATCTTGCAGAAGATACCTCAGATTCATAACTGTCTCAATGCACTACCAATTCTCTGCACTGCCCTTTGGCTTATCTACTGCGCCCAGGGTCTTCACAAAATGCCTGGCACCAGTAATTGCATTTTGCAGACTAAGAGAAATTGAAATATATCCCTACTTGGACGACTGCCTTATTCAAGCAGAGACCAAAGACATTCTACTAAAGCATCTGGCGTTTGTAAAAAGATTACTAATTTGCCTAGGGTCCACAGTAAACAAAAATAAATCAAAACTAGTACCCTCTCAAGAGATACTATTCCTGGGTGCAAGCTTAAATACAACTGCCCAGATGGCTTATCTCGCGCTAGACAAACAAAGGCAACAGACGTCTTACTTCAAAAGCATGACAACAAAGACCCAGTTATCTGCAAGAAAAATTCTGCAGGCTCTGGGCTACATGGCCACCTGCATTCTGCTAATTCCATATGCAGGACTGCATATGAGGAAACTACAATGGTATCTAAAAAGTGTTTGGACTCAACATTGCCACCTCCTGGAATCCGTAATTTCACTCATTCCCTGTCTGCAGCAGGAGTTTTGATGGTGGGCACAGGCCTGTGACCACAACAAGGGACAGCCATTCACTTTACCCACAGCCAGGCAAACACTAATGGATGCATCAGATTATGCCTGGGGGGCCCACATGGCAGGAAAATGTATTCATGGCACATGGCCCCCAAGCCAAAGGCATCTTCACATCAATCAGAGATGCTAGCTGTACAAAATGCCCTGACAGCCTTCAAGGACCTACTTCATCCAGGACAGCTGCTGATAAAGACGGACAGCACCACAGTTATGTGGTGCATAAACAAGCATGGGGCACACATTCCTACCCCCTCTGCAGACGAGCCATGATTTTGTGGAACACAGCTTTGACTTGCTAAGTACACCTGCAAGCAGAATTCATGCCAGGAAAAACAAATGCTCTGGCAGACGAACTAAGCAGGAAACCTCATGGATCCTCGCAAGTGGAAACTAGATCCACAAATCTTCAGCATGATAACAAGGAAATGGGGATGCCCAGACATAGATCTTTTTGCCTCCCCCCACAACTGCCAAATTCAGAGAGTCTGCACAAGGACTTATCACAAACAAGCATGGAAAGTGGATGCTTTGTCATTCAACTGGAACAACCTTACAGTATATGCCTTTCCTCCACTGCCTCTCCTCCCCAAGGTTACTCCTAAAGGTCAGACAAGAGAAGCCACAAATTATATTGATTGCCCTGGATTGGCCACGCCCACACTGGTACCCAATCCTAAGGAGCTTGTCTCAAGGCCCAGCCTGGACATTGCCTCAAATTCCTCATTTACTGACCCAACAAAACAATCAGATCCTGCACGGCCAACTCAGAACCCTAAATCTAGCTGCATGGCGGATAGTGTAATCATTCAGAATATACCTATCTCTAAAGCGGTTATGGATGCTATTTTGGAGGCCAGGAGGCCCAGCACCAGAAAATCTTATGCAGAAAAATGGAAGAGATTCTGTGTTTGGAACCAGGCACAAGGAATTGACATGCTTGTTCCAAATATTCCTCAGATTTTACAATATCTAACTGAGATGGTGGACAAAGGCCTATCCTTCTCATCAATTAAGATCCATGCCTCTGCCATTTCAGCTAATTACAATACAGACCCACCTATTTTTTCCCATCCATTGCTTAGGCAGTTCCTCAGGGGGGGCCAAAAACATAAGACCTCCAAGGAGAGCACCAATACTTGCATGGGACCTCAATTTTGTCTTGGAAAAACTCTGCCTCCTTTTGAGCCAGCCAATACAGTTGAGATAAAATTCTTATGGAAAACAGCTCTGCTCCTAGCAATAACTTCAGCAAGAAGAGTCTCAGAGTTACAGGCATTAATGGCTGTGGAACCTTTTATTATCTTCCATCCGGACACGGTTTCTCTAAGGACAAACCCAACATTCATGCCTAAGGTAGTATCCAGTGTGGCTCTTAACCAAACCATTCATTTGCCTACTTTTTACCCAAACCCACAGAATAAAGGGAAGAGATTTCTGCATTCTTTGGGCATACACAGACAGCTACGCTTCTACTTGGACAAAACTAAAGCTTTCAGAAAGACTGAGCAGCTTTTAGTGGCATATGTTGCAGGATCACAAAGAAAGGCTGTCTCAAAGCAGACTATTTCAAAATGGATAGGACACTGCATTCGTTTCTGCTATTCACAACATGGCAAATCAGTGCCTAAGGGCATTAGACCACATTTTACCAGGGCAGCAGCCACCTCAGCAGCCTTCCTCAGAGGAGTACCATCCAAGGATATTTTGGAGGCTGCAACTTGGACTTCAGTGCACACTTTTACTAAGCACTACCACTTACCTCTTTACTCCAAATCCAGAGCAGGCTTTGCCACTGCAGATGTTCATCGTGCATACAGCTGCAGTCATCACACTTGCGTTATCCTGCCGTCAGGCGATTCCTCGGTCGGCTGAATTCCAAAGTCTAGGTCCGGCGTCGGTTGTCGTCGCTTCTTCCCTGACGTCAGTGCAGCAGGGGTATAAAAGAGGCAGCCGACGCCATTTTCTTAAGTCTTTCTTGCCGCGTGGTGCCCGAAGCAGAAGCAGTTCGCAAGTGCCAGTCGGCCAGCTCCTGAGATTTACGAATAGTATTTCAGCCGAAGTCGTCTTTAAAGCTAAGTACCCCGTTGGGGAAACTTTTCTTGTCTCAGACCGATGTCAGACAAAGTTAATAATTGCATTTCTTGTGGGAAGCAATACCGCATAAGGATTTTCACTTACTGTATACCTTGCTTAGGGCCAGACCACGACATCTCGGCCTGCCGTTTTTGTGCTAGGTTTAACAAGCGCACTATTAAGCGCCGGGCGGAGTTCGCCCTTCATTATTTTGGCAAAAAATGTAATTATATCATGTTGTCGGATGCACCGACGCCAATTTTAGGCAAAAAATGCAAGGATAAGGACAGACATCTGAGGCCTGCACAGAGTACTGAGATCATGTTTAGGCCGACTACTGGTTCTCCGGTTCTCAGCGAGGCGCCTACGCAGCCCCTGACTACCGATGAAACTACTTTACCGGCGACTTCAGTACCCAAAGTCGCAGGATCCTCTCCATTCCCACTGCAGATACTGACGCCACTCGTGGGGAAACAGAAAATTTAGCGAGGCCTGCCACTTCTGAAGGCGTTTTCAAGCCTAGCAGCCTTCCACAGAGGAGTACCAACCAAGGATATTTTGGAGGCTGCAACTTGGACTTCAGTGCACACTTTTACTAAGCACTACCACTTATCTCTTTACTCCAAATCCAGAGCAGGCTTTGCCACTGCAGTTCTGCAGGGCCTTATAGCCACTCCTAATTCTATTTAGACCCAGCCGCCCAACCTCCGCTTTGGGATTCAACCCAAGTGTAATGACTGCAGCAGTGAAACGCGATGAACATAGTACACTTGTGTACCTACCATAAATGTAGATGTTCAAGTGTATTCACTGTTGCAGTCCAGGTTACCCACCCACCATCCCCCTTTCTTTGCTGGGACTTATCTGTACTTCTCTATCCTATACAACCTATGTGGTGTATTTGCTTGTAGATAAAGGTATTGCTTATTTTAGTGCATGCTTTTATAAGCAATGTTTTTTAGCCTACCCTTTTGGGGGCACCTGACATCTGGGGCAAGAAAAACTGAAGAAAATGGCGTCTGCTGCATCTTTTATACCCCTGGCGCTCTGACGTCAGGGAAGAGGTGACAGCAACTGACGCCGGACCAGGACTTTGGAATTCAGGCTGACTGCGGGTAGCTTGCCCGCAGGATAACCCAAATGTAATGACTGCAACAGTGAATACACTCGAACATCTACATTTATGGTAGGTACACAACTGTACTGCCTTGCTGCAATCTATTTAAATCCCCCATAAACCACAAGTGCAACAGCTACTTTGCCCACCCCCCCCGGGGGGAGACCCTGAGAAGATGCTCTCCTACACATTTGGCCCCAAGACTGCTTTACACATTTCCTCCAGTCCCCTTGATTTCCCAGTTTTTGAAGAGCCCAACAGTTGAGAAGCAAAGTGATCCTCATTGGACCTTATTGGCCCCACCGAGTCTGGTTCCTCTTTCTTTGGCCTCATCTAGTTCACCGTCCGTGGACTCTAGACCCAGGCCTGTTATCTCATCCACAGGGACTGGTCCATCCCAACTTATAGAATCTGACTGCTTAGTACCTCCACTTTTAGTGATTGCCAGGCAAAATAATCTTTCTTCCCCCATGCAAAAGATATTTCTGGCTTCTCATAAACCTTCCACCAGGAAACTTTTATCTCAGTAAATGGAAAAGATTTGCACTTTGGTCTCATGGAGAAGAAATTGACGCTTTTTCAGCCTCTATAAATAAGGTGTTGGAATACCTGTTAAACTTATTCCAAGCAGGAGCCCCCGCTTCTGCCATTAGGGTTCATTTAGCTGCTATCTCAAATTTCCATAATGCCTTTGACTTCCTTAATCTCTCATCACCTTTACAAAACCTTTCTAAAGGGGGTTATCTATTTGAAACCTTGGCATTTAACCCTAGTCTTCCAAAGTTTGATCAGTCAACCCTTTTAGCCAGCAGCCACTTGTGATATAAAATTTTTATCTTCGAAAACCTTGTTCCTGGTAGCCATCACGTCAGCCAGGAGAATATTAGAATTACAGGGGCTGTGTGTAAAACGTCCATATATCATTTTTCGCAAAGAGAGAGGGCATCACTTAGAACTAATCCCTCTTTTTTACCCAAAGTTGTATCCGATTCAAATATTATTCAATAAACCTACCAGTTTTCTTTCCAAACTTCTCAAACGAGAGTGAATATTGTTTACATTTGATGGATGTACACATTTACATTTTTACCTAGATAGAACAAAGTTGTTTAGGAAATCACACCAATTGTTTCTATCGTTTTTTAGGTACTCGACTGGGCAAACCAGTTTTCAAAGTTACCTTATCGAAATGGTTGAGAGCTTGCATCACCTTTGTTTATGACCAAAATGAGCTAAAACTATCAACTAAGGTTAAGGCTTCATTGTACCATATCAGATGTTCTTCGTCTTCCATTGCTGCAGTCCTTACTATTGGGTATAGTCCGCATCCAGTCGGCCCGAATACCAGAGTATAAGGCTGACGTCGGTCAGGGCGCATTAGACTGACGTCAGTACGTCAGGGTACTAATGCGCATGACCGGCGTCATATCCTCAGTCTTTTTTGCCGCGTGGTCCGATGCAGAAGCAGTTTTGCGAGTGCAGGTTGGCGTTCTGAAATATTTCCGAAACCGGAGTTTCAGACCGAATCAGAGTTGGCTAAGTACCCGTTAGAACATTTTGGTTTTTCTTGCCTCAGTATTTAACCGGATGTCAGAAAAGTGAATAACTGTATTTCTTGTGGGAAACAAATACCTCATAGGGATTACCATACATTGTGTATACCTTGTTTAGGGCCTGAGCACGGCGTTGTTGGTTGCTGCTCTTGTGCTAGGTTTAACAAACGCACTATTAAGAGGAGGTTAGACTGTGCCAGATTAGTGTTTGGGAAGCGTTGTAATTATAAAATGCCGCCGGATGCTCCGGCGCCGCCCAAGAAGCGCAAGGACAAAACAAAGCCTAGGGTTGATGAACCGCAGTCCCGGACGCCGGTTCTTTAGGTGGCTCAGTAGAGCCAGAGGTTTTGCCAGGAGTTTCTATGGAGTCTCAGGCAGAAACTTTACTGTTACAGGATGTACCCTCTCAGGAGGCAGGCCAGGCTGAGGGGCTTCTCAGGTAACTATTCTTCCCTCTCTTCCCAAAGTAGTTAGAGCCTCTCCTTCTGTTGCCAAAACTTCTTTTAGAGGTAGGCCAACTTCAGCTTCAGTAGGGGCTTCTCCTAGCCTTCGGTTCTGTACCTAAGAAACATATGCTTAAAATGGCAGAAGATTTGATTACTATGATTAGAGGTTCTATGGGCCCTCCTGATAAGAGGCCTAGGGTGGAACCAGAGTTTGACAGTTTTGAACAGGGTTCAGGGGCTTCTGAGTCTTCTGCGGAAGATTTGCAGGAGTATCCTCATTATTCTGATTCTGATGTGGATGATGCCACTCCTTGCTTCTCCTCCTGAGGATTTTTCATTTTCAGAGACTCTGCATTCCATGAGGGAGCATTTTAAATGGGAAGGCCAGGATTACTCTGATTCCAGGAAGAGGCTTAGGGAATTCTTGTTTTACCCCAGCATAGGCCCTTAGCTATACCTCCTGTGTTGAATGTGGTGGAAGATGTTTTGCAGAGGCTTCCCTGAACCCTGATTCTTTGCCTCCTGCTCCTGTTAAACCTGATAGGTACTATAGGGTGCCAAGCTCATAAGTATTTGTTTAAGAGTCCTAGGGCGGACCCAGAAACTGTTTCTCAGGGGCCTAAAGGTGTTAAGGCCTCTGTGGTTAAAAATCCTGTTCCCACTGACAAAGAGGCAAGGGCGTTAGATAGGTGGGGTAAGAAAGTGTATACTTCTTCCACTCTAGCCATGAGGCGTGGAATTGTCAGTTTCACATGCTGAAATATCAAAATTATCTCCTTTCACAATTGAAATCTAAGGTGGATGCTTTGGCGGAAGGTATTGATTGTAAAGACTTGCTGGATTTAGTTTATGTGTCTGAACAAGTGGGCAAGCATTCTTTGCAATGTGGTTTTGATGCTGTGCAGGCCTCCTCGAGGGTGGCTGCCACTAGTTCTGTTCTTCGCAGGCATGCCTGGTTGAGGGATCAAAATTTGGCTGAGCATGTTAAGACAAGGATTTTGGATGCTCCTTTACAGTCTGATGTGTTGTTTGGTTCACCTGTGGAAGCAGTTTTAAAGAAAATAGAGGACAAAGCTAAGTCTATGCAAACTGTTAAAGATTTTTGCAGGTACAGCCACGAAGTTTAGTAGAAATTGGCCTGCTAAGGGGTGGACATATCCTGCTTATGATTCCCAGTCTAGGGGTAGGTCTAGACGTGGTAGGGGCAGGGCTCATGGTTCTTTTAGGCCTAGAACAGGGAGTTCACCTGCTCAGACTTCTGGTGAGGGCAGGGGTCAGTCCTTTCGTAAACAGACCCAATGACCTGCCTTTTCAGCTGCCAGTAGATTCTCGTCTGGCAGCTCCTTGGGAAGGACGACTGTCTCTTTTCAAAGAAAATTGGGATTTAATTACTCAAGACAGATGGGTGTTGGACATCATTCACCACGGTTACAGATTTTATTTCCATTCAATGCCCCCTTTCACAGGCATGCCAGACGTTCCTCCTCCACAAAGAAAAGAGGCTCACAAGCAAGTTTCTCAGTTACTCCAAATGGGGGCCATTCAGCCAGTCCCTGTATCAGAAAGGGGCCTAGGATTTTATTCTCGCATGTTCCTAGTACCAAAGAAGGGGAACTCGTGGAGACTGCTTTTGGATTTATCTCTCCTCAACACTTATCTGGACATTCCCAAGTTCAAGATGTTGACGTTACAACAGCTTTTACCCCTGCTGGGCAAAGATCACTGGATGGTAACTTTAGATCTCAAGGAAGCTTACCTTCATGTGCCTATCAGGCTAAGTTACAGGAAGTATCTGCGGTTTCGAGCTGGAGATTCTCATTATCAGTTCTCTGCATTGCCCTTTGGCTTATCTACTGCGCCCAGAGTATTCACAAAGGTTCTGGCTCCAGTGATAGCTTACTTCAGGCTACAGGGACTTCAAATCTATCCTTATTTAGATGACTGCCTGATTCTGGCTCAAGAAAAGGAAGACCTTCTACAGCATCTGGAATATCTTATAGCAGTGCTAAGATGCCTAGGGTATTCTGTGAACGAAATAAAGTCCAGTCTAGTACCCTCTCAAGACATGTGCTTTCTGGGTGTGAGACTGAATACAGCAGCCCAGATGGCCTTTTTAACCCCGGACAAACAAAAGAGTCTATCACTTTACTTCCATCAACTATCTCATCAGTCCGTGCTGACTGCAGAGACAGTCCTTCCAGCATTAGGGTTCATGGCATCTTGTATTCTGGTGCTTCCCAATGCCAAACTGCATATGAGGAAGTTACAATGGTATCTCAAAATGTATGGACACAGCACTGCCAGGATTTAGACACTGTCATTCAAATAATACCTTGCCTTCAAAGAGATTTTTGTGGTGGGCTCAGGAATGTCACCTAAACAAGGGACTCTCTGTGACCCGCCAGAGGCGAGTCAGATTTTACCGACAGATGCCTCGGACATTGCTTGGGAGCTCATCCAAATGGAAAGTGGATACAAGACAAGTGGCCTGCCAGACTACAGCATCTACATATCAACATGAAGGAGATGTTAGCAGTCCAGTTCGCATTACTGGCTTTCAAGGAGTTACTTCTTCCAGGGCAGGTGTTGATTCTAACAGACAACACAACTGTCATGTGGTACTTCAACAAACAAGGGGAACACATTCTTATCCTCTATGCAGGCAAGCGATGATTTTATGGGAGACTGCGCCTGCACCTAACTCTTCAGGCAAGGTTTCTGCCAGGAGCACAGAACTCCTTAGCAGATGTGTTAAGCAGACAAATCATGGATCCCCACAAGTGGAAACTGGATCTTCATGTATTTCAGAAATTGACAGTGTCATGGGGAACTCCAGACATAGATCTGTTCGCTTCTCCACTAAACCACCAGCTGCCACAGTTTTGCACAAAGGGGTTTCATCACACAGCTTGGAAAGTGGATGCTCTGTCTTTCAGTTGAACAAACCTTCATGTGTATGCCTTTCCACCTCTGCCTCTTCTTCCAAAGGTACTGTTAAAGGTCAGACAGGACAGGCCAAGGATGGTTTTGATAGCTCCAGATTGGCCTCGGCAACACTGGTACCCTCTACTACGGAGTCTGGTAAAGTAGCCTCCATGGCCTTAACCTTTGATTCCACATCTGTTATCCCAGCAGGACGGTCATCTGCTCAATGTCAAGCTTCACTCTCTTCATCTGACAGCCTGGCATATTCTGTGTTGAAACACAGCAGGTCTCAACTTCCTCAACAAGTTTTAAATGTGATTATGGAAGCTAGAAGACCTAGTACAAGGAAAGTGTGCAAAATGGAAGAGATTTTTATTTTGGAGTAAAGCAAAGAATTTGGAGATTTCTGAGCCTAATTTGAGTATGGCTCTTCAATATCTTACTGAGTTACTGGACAAGGGTCTGTCCTTCTCTTCCATTAAGATTCATGCTGCAGCAATCTCAGCTCACTATGATTGTGACCCACCATTGTTTTCGCATCCTTTGTTCAAGCAGTTTCTTAGAGGGGCAAAAATATAAGACCCCAGAGCTCCTACTCCTGCTTGGGATCTCAATTTTGTGTTGGAAAAACTTACTCTACAACCTTTTGAGCCTGCGGCTACTGCTGAATTGAAATATTTGTCATGGAAGACTGCTTTTTGTTGGCTATTACTTCTGCAAGAAGGGTGTCTGAGTTGCAGGCCCTTATGGCAGTCGAGCCCTTTTGATTTTCCATAAGGATAGGGTATCATTACGCACTAATCCTTCCTTTATGCCTAAGGTGGTTTCTAGTGTGGCTTTAAACCAAACTATTCATTTGCCTACTTTTATGCAGACCCCAAAATAAAGGGGAAAAGATTTTGCATACTTTAGATGTACACAGGCAATTGCTATTACTTAAGCAGGACTAAGGATTTTAGGCAGTCTCAGCAGTTGTTTGTTTCTTTTGCTTTGAGTTCAGGGCAAGCCTGTGTCAAAACAAACTATTTCTAGGTGGATTGGCTTTTGCATTGCATTTTGTTATTCCCATCATGGCAAGGAGGTTCCAGCTGGGATTAGGCCTCATTCCACTAGGGCTACTGCCACTTCAACAGCATTTCTACGGGGTGGCAACTAAGGATATTTTGGAAGCAGCTACTTGGAGTTCAGTGCATACTTTCTCTAAGCATTATCTCCTTCCTATCTACTCTAAGTCTAGGGCTGGTTTTGCCACAGCTGTTTTGCAAGGCATGTTGTCAGCTCCTGCTTCTTTATGATTTGCCAGCCTCCCTTACCTCTGCTTTGGGATTCTACCCAATAGTAAGGACTGCAGCAATGGAAGACGAAGAACATAGTACAGTTTTGTACCTACCATAAATGTAGATGTTCGAGGATTCCATTGCTGCAGTCCATTACCTCCTTCCCCTCTGTGTTTAGGGGTGGTTGTGTAGGTGAGTTTACCTGCTTATATTTTTGTGTATATTGTTCATGTTTTGGTGCAGGTATTTTGGGCCTTGTCTTTTAGGGTCTTCTGACATCTGGGGCAAGAAAAGACTGAGGATATGACGCCGGTCATGCGCATTAGTACCCTGACGTACTGACGTCAGTCTAATGCGCCCTGACCAACGTCAGCCTTATACTCTGGTATTCGGGCCGACTGGATGCGGACTATACCCAATAGTAAGGACTGCAGCAATGGAATCCTCGAACATCTACATTTATGGTAGGTACAAAACTGTACTTTTCCACTTCAGTAGCCTTCCATTCTAGAACTTGTATGGATGACATTTGTGCACCAGCAACTTGGGCTACCCCACATACCTTTATTACTCATTGCAAATAGGATACGGTCTCCAGGGGAAGAGCATCCTTTGGCTCTATGGTACTCTGGAATATCCTCCCATAGGGCCCACTGGGACATAAAGTAGCTAGGGACTCTGTCCTAACAGTCAAGAATGAATGAAGATTGACAGCATCAGGTAAAGAAGTTATGTCCTTACCATAACGTTCCATCTGTGTTGTCGATTTTCTTTCATTCTCGACATCCCACACCCTAGACCCCTCCAAAGACTCCTGGAGGTTTGTATCTGGTCCTGAGTTTTGTAGTAGGGCAGTTGCTCAAACAAAGCTTCTACCTTTTATTTCTATGAGCAAAACTCGATCTGAGAAGAAGGGAAGAGCGGCACAATGGGTAGCCTTAGCTCGAGAGTTTCTGGCTGGAGCGAGCTTGTTACAACAGCCAAGTCTGTTCCAAGGAAGAAACCGAGACCCAACAGTCAAGAACGAATGAAGATAGACAACACAGATGGAACGTTATGGTAAGGACATAACTTCTTTTTTGTATACAAATTTAATCCATGTTAGTCATTAACCCTCAATCCTGGTGTGTTTGTGCATAATAAAGTTGCTTGAATAGAACCCACAGGCTTGTCTATTACATCCTGACTAGACGAGCGACATGGTGTCAGTGCCTGGATTCCAGAGACTGATATTTAGAGGTACGAGGTGCAGAGATAACAGTGAATGTAAACTAAGAGAAACAAGCATGAAAAAGTGACAGAAAAGAACCAAAGGTAATAAACTTGCATGAACAGTTTATTTTATAAAAAAAAGGTCAAACAGAGCATTACAAGAGCACAAACCGCATTATTAAACAAGAGGCGCCGAAGGTTTATTAATTAAATGAAATGTTTAAAATTGAGATATTTGATAAAATATTTATCAGAAAACCACAAGGGGTTTGGAACTACCTTGGAATTGCAAAATGAGCACATTTAAAGCAAAACGGGCATGTTTAGAGTAAAGCAAGCACAAGGAAAGCACAATGGGCATGAACAGATATTAAATGAGCAAAACAAATATAAGGGCAAAAAGAGCACATTAAGCATTATTTAAGGTGACTACATGTTTATTTGGCAAAATAATGTGTTTCGGCATAACCACTGCTTCGTATCGTATTCAGGGCATAACTAGAGTTATTAGAAGTATCTCAGTGTGTAAAGGTGCTTAGTGTGTGCTTGTATTTTGAAAAGTTTGTGTACAAAGTCCAACTATTTTGTAAAGTACAGTCAAAATACAGCCATTTTGAAAAGTTTCTTGTGCTGGCTTGAGTCCATTCACAAAGTGCCAATGTTAGTGTTTTTCTTGCACTGTAAAGAGTTATATACCAAAGTTACCTCCATTTTGGGGAAGTTTCAGTGGGCCGTGAAATATGTAACCCCCAAATATTAAATTAGGCATTTGTTTTACACAAGAGATCAGAAACCAGGGGAAACTTTTGCAGCTTATATTACTGACCTGAGAAATAAAGCTAAAATGTGTCTGTTTGATGACTAAAAGATGAGTTGATAAAGGACAGGCTTGTGTGTGGTATTAATAATGTTGCTGTGAGAAAAACTTTGCTTTGTGTCCGTGATTTAAAGTTCAGTAAAGCTATTGAGATTTGTCAAATCCTTGAAGTCACAGAAAAGCACACAAGTATGCCTGCAAGTGATGTGTGCATGGTTTCACCAGGGTCCAGAGCAAATGTAGACAGCATGCAACACCTGGCAAACAAAGGCAGTCCTAAGCACATGGCAGCTACATCCCCTATGGGTTTTCAAGGGAAGCCGCATAGTTTTCCAGGAAGTTCTAAGAAAGGAGCATGCTCAGTGCAGTACAAGCATGAATCAGCAAAACCCAAATCCAACTTTATTGTTAACTGTCCCAGTTTCCAGATCAGTGGTAAAACCACCGAGCTCAAAGTAGACACTGGTTCAAAGTGTAATGTTATGTCAGCAGATATTTGCTAAGGTGAGAACTAATGAACAGCTCAATGTGGCTAGTAGTGGGAAACTTGTTGCTTATGGAGGTGAAGAAATTTAAACTGAATGCTCAGTACTGCTTTCATGCTAGTTGGCTAAGAACTAGTACAGCTTATTCTATGTAGTTCAGAGACCTATGCAGTCATTATTGGGTCCCAGAGACAGTTTGAGAATCAATCTGCTTTCATTTACCAAAGAAGTTGATCATATAAGCACATATCCTAGATGTTCTTTGTTTCACTGTTGCAGTTATCACCTGTGGGTTATCCCTGCTGTGGTAGCCCTTGGCCAGCCTGAATACCAGAGTCAGTGTTTTTCTGCGTCTGCTGCAGTCTGACATCAGGTTGGCTGTGCTATAAAGCAAGGCAGCTGACATCATTGCATCAGTCTTTCTTGCAGTGGAGCCCATAGCAGGAGCAGTTTGCACGAGTACTGGTCGGTCGCTACCAGAGTTTGAATTTCAGCTGAAAACGTCTAAAGATAAGTACCCCGTTCGGGACCCTTTTTTCTTGCACTAACCGATGTTGGAAAAAGTTAAGTTGTTTCGCCTGTGGAACGCAGATCCCACACAGAGACTTCCATTCTTACTGCGTCACTTGTTTTGGCCTGGATCATGACGTCCCCCATTGTCGGTTCTGTGCACTCTTTAATGCGAGAACCATTTGCCGTAGAGCTCTTTTTGTAGACAGTTATGTTTGTGTTCTGTCTTCGCATTCAGATATGGCATCCATCAGCCAACAATCCGTAGACATTCCAAAAAAAAATGCAGAGGTAAAGATAGACAGACCACACAAGGCTAAGCCTTCTGATGATGCTACTGCTAAGCAGGTCGTCAGTTCGCCAGAATTCAGTGAGGAGCTTTTGCAGCCCCTGATGCCCGATTCAATATCTGTGCAGGCCTCTACTGTGAGACCCTTTCAGAGTCCGGTATGCCACAGAAATCATCTTCGTCTTACGAACCTTTGGCTGTTTCTGCCTCAGTTGGGTCCGGAGCCGCAAGACAGGCACCAGCTTCTGAGGAGGTCTTTCGCACTATCGAATCTCAGACCAGATTCTCTCAGACCTAGAAGCCAGGCCACTCCTAGGAAATCTGCTTCTAGCCACCATCTTGCTCCTGCTTTCCACCCCAAGCCCAAATGCTTAAATGGCAGAGGATCTCATCTCCTTTCTCCAAGGTAGTCAGGCCACAACTGCTAAAAGGAAAAGGCTTTTGAAGAGGAACAGCCACCTCTGACTGCTTATGAGGATTCAGATGCAGAGGAATCCATCCCTTCTGCCTCCCCTCCAGAGGACCTTTCCTTTGGGGAAACCCTTCACACCCTTAGGGAACATTTCCAGTGGGGATCCTCAGGACTTCCCCCAGTCTAAGAAAAGACTTAGAGAGTTTCTGGACCTGCCACAGCACAGACCCCTGCCCCCCCCCCCCATTTTAGAAGTGGATAATGGTTTCCATGAATCCAGATTAGCCCCCTGACCCCCCTCCACCCGCCTCCCAGTAAACCTGGCAGGTATTAGAGTATCATATTCTCACAAATACCTGTACAGAAATCCTGCTGCAGACCCAGAGGTCATTACACAGGGACCTAAAGGAGCTAAGACTAGTTCTGCCAAGAATCCTATTCTTTCTGACAAGTACTCCAGAGCTCTGGACAGATGGGTAAGGTTGCAGAGGTGTATACTTTTTACCCCATCAGTGCACTCATTGTCAGTTCCATATGTTAAAATATCAACACACTTTGGAACTATTAAAACAAAAAAATTCTACCATTCCTGACTGTGCCAATTTAAAAGTTAACAGATTTACTGCACTCTGCTTGTCAAGTGGCCAAACACTTATTACACTGTGGATATAACACCCTAGAAACCTATAGCAGGGCAGCAGTGACCGGATCTGTCATTAGGAGACACGCATGTCTGAAGAAACAACCTGTCCCTGATCATGTCAAGTCTAAACTTATTGATGCCCACCCCTAGATAAGGAGTGCTTGTTTGGGGGTAAAAGAAGAGGTGCTTAAAAAGATGGAAGACAAAGCAAAATCTATGCAGACAGTGAAAGATTTCTTTCAGGTTCAATCTCCCAGGTTCAGCAGGAACTTTCCCTACTTAGTACTGGTCCTTCCCTGCACCTAGCAGACGGAGCCAATGCAAACCTCGCAGGGACAGACCATCCAGGCCCTTATCCCAGGGCCAGCACAGAAGCAAACAGTGGACCACTTCAGCCCCAAAGGCAGGGAATTCTAAGCAACCCTTTTCTGGCAAAAACTCATTGACTCCCCTCCCCCCTCTGCCCTCTTCACTCATCAAAAACTAGAAGGAAGAGCTCTCCCTCTTCAAAGAAAAGTGGATTTCTGTAACAAAGGACCAATGGGCCTTAAAGATAATTTTTCAAGGATACAAATTCTTTTTCAGTGAACTCCCAGTTCCAAGAGGGTACCCAGACTCACCTCCAAATCGGTGGGTAGAGGCATTGAAACAGGTCCATACTCTCATATCCTGGGGTGCAGTAGAAACTGTCCCCTCAGATCAAACGGGCAGAGACTTTTATTCCAGACTATTCCTTGTTCCACGAAGAGAGGGCACTTGGCACCCCATCCTGAATCTATCCATTCTGAACACCTCCCTGGTGGTTCCCAGATTCAAAATGCTAACTTTGCAGCAGCTGCTGACTATGCTAACAAAAATAAATGCCTAGCCTAGTGACCTTAGACACAAAGGATTCCTACCTCCACATCCCCATAAGGGAGTCTTGCAGGAAATTCCTGCGCTTCAGAGCAGGGTAACAACACTTTCTGTTTTCTGTGCTGCCCTTTGGCTTATCTACTGCACCCAGAGTATTTACCAAATGCTTACCCCCAGCCATAGCATTTTGCAGACTGAGAAATATACTGGTCTACCCTTACATGGATGACTGCCTCATTCAGACAGAGTGCAAAGAAAAGCTGCTCCAGGACCTTCTCTGTCAAATCCCTCTTAACCTTCCTAGGGTTCACCATCAATGAGAAGAAATCAAAGCAAACTCCCACCAGGAAGATCATTTTCTTGAGAGCTCTACAAGACGCAGCTCCCCAACTAGCCTTCCTATCCCAGAAAACCAGAGCTTCCTGCTTCTCTACTTTGCCCAGCTGGCTTCTAGAAGTCACCTCACCACGAGGAAGTTCCTGCAAGCCGTGGGATACATGGCATCGTGCATCCTTCTAATTCCTCTGGCCAGGCTTCACATGAGAACTTCAGTGGTATCTAAAGAACATTTAGTGCCAGCACTTTCAGTCTCTAGAGAATTCTCTCCCTCTGATCCCATGTATAAGGGACGAGTTTCTCTGGTGGGCAGAGACCTGTGCCAAAAACAAGGGTCTTCCCTTCATCCTCCGCCCTACTGGCCAGACCATCACCACTGATACCTCAGACATTGCTTGGGGAACCTCACTTAGCAGGCAGGTGCACCCAAGGTCTTTGGGATGCCCAGCACCTTCACTTACACATCAATCAGAAAGAAATGATGGCAGTACAAAAGCTCTGACATCCTTCAAACCCCACCTCAGGATTGAGGTTCTCCTTATAAAAACAGACACCACAGTAATGTGGTATATCAACAAACGGGGGGACCCAATCGTACTCTCTTCTATTAAAATCCATGCCACAGCCATTCAGCCTATTACGATTCAGACCTACCCCTCTTCTCTCATCCTTTGATTAAACGATTCCTCAGAGGGGCTTCCAATGTCAGACCTCCCAGAAGGCCTCCCATGCCAGCCTGGGACCTGAATTATGTGTTAGAAAACCTAATCTTACTTCCTTTCAAACCTGCTGCTTCAGCATAATTGAAATACCTTTCCTGGAAGACCACTTTCCTACTAACTATCACCTCAGCCATAAGGGTTTCAGAACTTCAGGCACTCATGGCTGTTGAGCTCTTCATAATTTTCCATCCAGGCAAGGTCTCCCTGAGCACTAAGCCCTCCTTTATGCCCAAGGTGGTATCTGATGTGACTCTCAACCAAGCCATACACCTATCCACCTTCTTTCCCAACCCTTAAAGCAAGGGAGAAAGAGTTCTGCTCTTGCTATACATGCAGAGACAACTCCGCTATTATCTGGACCATACTAAACCCTTCAGAAAAACAGACCAGCTGCTTGTCAGCTTTGCCCCAGGGGCAGGGGGGAAGCCCATTTCCAAGCAAAATCATTTCCAAATGGATATCACATTGTATCATTTTCTGCTACAGACTACATGGGAACCCCTCCCAAGTCTATTTGTGCCCATTCCACTAGGGCAGCCTCCACTTCCACAGCCTTCCTCAGAGGAGTTCCCACCAGGGACATCTTGGAAGCTGCCACCTGGACCCTGTGTACATACCTTTATAAAGCATTACCACCTACTTCTTTTTTTCTAAGTCTACGGCAGGGTTTGCTTCTGCAGGGCTTGCTGACCTATGCCTAGGGCTCTAACCTATCCTTCCACCCCTCTCCTCAGCGTTGGGAATCCTCCCACAAGTGATGACTGCAACAGTGAAACACGAAGAGCATAGTACAGTTGTGTACACTTACCACAAATGTAGATGTTTGAGTGTATTCACTGTTGCAGTCCTGGTTTCTCTCCCTTCATCCCCCTTGTATCCTCTTCCCCTAGGGGGACATAAGCTTCCCACTGTGGCTTTTAGCCACCAGGACCGCTTTACCTTATTTCCTTTTGCTTCTGATGGGTTAGGGCAAGAAAAACGTATATAATGACATTGGCTGCCTTGCTTTATAGCACTAATGACCCAACGTCCGACTACAGCTGATTCAAAAAAACATCAACTCTGATATTCGGCCCGGCTGCGGGCTACCACAGAAGGGATAACCCACAGGTGATGACTGCAACAGTGAATGCACTAACATCTACATTTATGTCAAGTGCACACAACTGTAATTTCCAGTTTTTCTGATGCCATTTTCTCAAGAGTATGCTGATGCTTTCAGTGACAAGTTGGGCAAACATCTAGTTGTGTATTATAGAAAGTTAGACCCAGAGGTTAGTCCAGTAGTCAGACCAGCAAGAAAAGTTCCTATAAGTATACAGGATAAAGTCAAAGCTCACTTTTATAAAATGGTGCAGCAAGATGTGTCCCGTTACAGAACCAACTGTATGGGTGTATTCTGTGGCAGCAGCCCACAAAAAAGGCACAGACAAAATCAGAATATGTATTGACCCAAGAGATTTGAACAAAGCATTAAAGAGACCACATCATCCAGTGCGTACAGTTGAAGTCGCAGCCCTAATAGCGAATGTCACTGTTTTTTCTGTCTTGGATGCAAAAAGTTAATTTTGGCAGTGGATGCTTGATTGCAAATCCTCATTACTACTTTTAGTACCGCATTTGGCATATATAGATTCCTAAGGATGCCATTTGTTATAAATTCTGCAAGTGAAACCTTCCAGCGTGCAATGGAGAACATTTTTTCATGTAATCCTTGTTCCATAATAGTAGATTTATTGGTTGGAGGCAATGGTGAAGCAGAAAAGAGTTGTAGACAGAGCATGTGAAGTGAACTTGCTGCTCAATCCTCTAAAGTGCAAATTTGGACTACCAGAAGTTACATATGTAGGTCCTTTATTTACCAGCACTGGCTTGAGACCAGATTCGTCCAAGCAAGCAACAATTCTTGAAATGCCAGCACCAGATCAACTCTACAGTGTTTTCTTGGCATGGTCAACTATTTAGGCAAGTTTATACCAGGCTTCAGCGAGTTGACAGCACCTTTGAGAGGTGACATGCAAAAATGTTATAGTCTTGGAACACTTAAGATCTTAAACAGAAAATTGCCACCCTACCTACATTGATACTATGATGTCAGTAAACTAGTGACTCATTCCTGTGATGCTTCAAAAGTTGGTCTTGGCGCAGTTATTCTTCAAGAAGGCAGAGCAGTAGCCTATCATCTAGAGCCCTTACCCAATCTAGAATCCAATATGCTCAAATTGAGAGAGAACTTTTGGCAATAGTGTTTGCATGTTCAAAGTTTCATGGTTACATCTGTGGTTGAGCTATTCAGATTGAGACTGATCACCAACTTCTAGTTACTATTCCAAAGAAGTCTGTGCATTCAGGTATGCGAGATTACAAAGAGTGATGCTGAAATTGCAAAAGTACAACTTCAAAATGGTCTATACAAAAGGCAAACTTCTTACCCTACCTTATCCCGATCTCCCAGAAATGCAATGGAACAACATGATGCAGAGAATTTTGACTGACGTAATGGGTTCACGTAATTTTTCTGCCACGAGATTTGATTTAATGAGCTGAGAGATCGTACAAAGACTGATCCAATTTTGCAAAAGCTCAACTACTACATTAATGTTGGATTGCTGTCAGAGCAATCTAGTGTACCACCTGAAGTGCAAACTTATTTTTCTTAGAGACTAGATGTTGATGGAAGATGGCATTATTTTCAAAGGTCCTAAAATTGTTGTTCCTGCTTCTTTACAACGTGAATATATCCAGATTTTGTATTGTGGTCACCCAGGTTCCAAATCTGTCAAAAGAAGGGCGAGAGAGCTAACATTTTGGCCTTCTCTAGTAAGACATTGATAAAGTACTTCGTGTTCAGTCTGCAGTAGTACTAAACCGCATTTGCAAAGAGCACCACTTCACCCAAGTCAGGTTCCTGAACTACCATGGTTAACATTAGCCACTGATGTATTTGAGTGGAACAATCAGCATTACTTGGTATTGGTAGACTTATTCGAACTGGTTTGATATTGATTTACTACCTAATCTAATGTCCACTGCTATCACTAAGTTGAAACATCTTTTCTCGGTCCATGGTAGTCCACTCCATTATTTCTGACAATGGAACTCAATTTACTAGCCGTTTCAGAAATTTGCAATAGAACGGGACTTTGTACATGTTGCTAGTAGTCCAGAATATCCACAGTCAAGTGGACTAGGTGAATGTGCAGTACAGAGTGCAAAGCAATTACTTGAAAGGTCAAAGCATGACAATACTGATGTCTTTTTGAATTTACTTAATTTTAGAAGCATACCCTGTGACTATATACTTGGCTCATCTGCTCAGAGACTTCTGTCTAGGCAAACCAGAGCAACACTGCTTATTAGTTCCAGTTTATTGAGGCCTAAAGCTAAGAACAGCAGAACCATTAGAGGCCAGTTATTCAGGAAGCATTCTTTCCTGAAGTCCAGTCATGATAAATCGAGCAGATTTCTTCGTCCATTGAAAGGAGACAGGATACAAATGGCAAAAGTTTTCAATCAGATTGATCAAGTAATGGGTATATGTACCGAGCTGAGATCCTACTTCATAGAATCTGAGGGTGTGGAGTACAGGAGAAATCGCAGACATCATCCTGTACCCGAATTTATATTGCAGCATTGTTCCTGTGATACAGACTGTATATCTCAGAGCAATCTAGGCAATGGTCCTGTTGCAGAACATGCCTTCTACTTCCATTCCTGATGATGCTCCTTGTGTCCCTAAGATTGAACTTTCAGTAGACAGTCCTAGTTGCTAAATCCAATTCTAAATTTTATTTCATACGATTTGGCCATATTTCCAGACCTAGTGCAAAATACACAGCGACCTCGACATACATGTATATACATGTATCTAGTTCTGTATAATTGCATGACAAAGAATTATTTGTATTGATTGCATGACAACTGATGTTAGTATTACGTGACCTGTTTCTCTGAAGGAAGGTGTGTGTGTGTATCTTTAAGCAGCATTTCAAGGACTGAACATGTATATAAACAGCAAGCACACGCTAGCTTCAGTCCCATTTGAGTGTGTGGCAAGAGAGTGAACATGTATGAATGTAATAGCTAGTTTGTATGCAAGTTTATCCAAGTCATTAAGCCTCAATCCTGTTGTTTGTACATAATAAACTTGCTTGAATAGAACCCAGAAAGACTTGTCTATTACATCCTTAGACAAGTGCCAACAGGGTTTTAAGGAAGGAAAATTAAGGTGGCATTTAAGTATCTTTCATAGGAAAAAAAGTATTGAGAAAGATCATGTCTAAGTTTTTTGCAGAGACCCTCTTTGTTTCACTCAGTTTCAAAAGAATCTAAGGACTAGTATGATGGATGATAGACTTGTAGAGAAGAGAAAATTCACACAGTTTCATGAAGGTGGAAGAAACTGTGAATATTAACCACTTCATTGAGAAAAGTCTGACATTGCAAGAATACTGCATCCTCTGCCAGTCTACAGATTAGGAGTAAAGAGCTTAAGGTTGGTTTTCTGTACAAGGGCATCTTGCAGCAATTTTAGTGTGCAGCACTGCTGAATATATGGTTTTATTAATTTTTTGCTTTACAGGTATTTCAATGTTTTCACGGAATTGTGTTATGCTAGAACTGTTCTTTTTAAGTTTGGAGATTAGTAGTCTGTATTATAGTGGACTGCTTGTGTGTGGCTTTGTAAGTGAGAGTTCCAACACTTCAAAATGAAACTGGGATTTCAACATATAACAGAGAAGTCTCGAAATTGCTATACCATTAGTGTTTTTTTCCTTCTCTTTTTGCATGAGTGACATTTTGCCCCCTTTATTCCTCGTCCTTGTTAAGTATGTGTACCGATTTCAAGATTGTTGTACCTTGCAGTAGGGGAATTTTTTGAGATATGGCTGTATTTGGCATAGTATGTGCTTCCCTACGTTTGTACTTGTAGTTCTGCTATTTCATGGATCACAGTCTTCAGAATGCCAGTAGGCACACACTGTGTATTGGTTTTGTCTAGGCATTCACATGGAAGTTTGTCATGCAGAGTCTAGGTCTGAGTCATAAATATGAAGCCATAGAGGACATACAAAGCTGTATCCCATGAGCCACCCTTGGCAACTTGTTGTGGCATATATAACCTATATTAACTCATTCACTACAATGGAGCTCAGGAAGTGTGCATTGCAACTTACAATGGGCAGAGCCTAAGCCTTTTGACAGAATCAAATGATGTCCTCACATTTCAAACAAATGTTTATATTTATGGAACCATAGGGGTATGAAAAGTATAAATGGCAAACACTTGGTGTGGTATTCTTTAGGTTCTGGGTCTTAAACCAAATTTTGTAAGTCACAGTAAACAGTGTTACAGTTATAAAATTTTGTAAACAACCTACAATATCACTGCAGTCACTCAAGTTACACACACACACTGTTAGCAACATTTAATTAATCTAGCCGAGAGTTTTCATATGAGGCTAATGAGCTCTGTCTGTGTTATTTGGTGGTTAAGATATTTAGAAAAATGTGGAAATTATATTTGTATACCTACTTGCACTAGACAGAGGTCAAATATTAATGCAGTTGAGTTTGCCAATGTGTAAGATGTGTTGAGATTTAAGATGAAGTCTTTTAAAACCTTGTACATAGCATGGTTTTGGAATTATTGACACACATGAACAAGCAATATTTGATGCCTAGAGGTGTCAGTAGGATATGTAATGAGTTAAAGCTTGAACAGCTTGACAAAACCAAACATATCGCACTGAGTTGTTTGTCCGCATGGCTTTACCCTAAAGCATTTCTTTTGTAATCTTTCTCATCCAAGACTTTCACCTGCTGTGATCTTTACTGGAGTAGGCAACCAGTTCTCTGCATTAATGCACAGTCCACACATTGGTTTACATGGTACAGACTTTTGCTATTTGTCAGACATACTTCAGTACTTGCTAATCTGAAGAGGCTGCCTGTATCCCCATATACCACACTGTTCCATTTCAAAATATAAAAGTAAGCCATTTATTTGTGTCTTCAGGACTGCGTCGTATATCAGCTGAAATACACGGCCCCAGACTGACAAATGGTGTAATGGATTGGGAATGGTAGCTACTACTGCTGCATGACAGGAGCACAGCAGCCCATTTTCTTCATTAGGCCGCTGTTGCAGTAACTGTTACATATCCTGCCAAGGACAACCGTATGTCCAGCCACTCAAAGCTTCAGGCACCTTCGAATGCTATACATCCACCCACTATAAGGGGGACATGGATGTGACAAAATTTACAACTAACTTGATGCTAGTCCATATATGCAGACTCTCATCAGTATCACATTTGGTGTTTATATATCGTTGGCTTCAGCTCAACTTCATGCTGGGAGACCCTTCCTTTTTCTTAACTTTCTATCAGAAACCTTATGCCTGCCAGAAGAGGAAAGTGTGTGTGTGTGCGGATGCCACATAACCATACTTGGACTCCTACTCTCTTAATTCTTTTTGATGCTGAACATGGCGTTAAATCATATTATTTTTTGTCTGGTATTTGCTCCAAACGTGTTAGGAGTGGGTTAAATTATCTTCATGTTTATTTAGAACATAGACTTCGTCAGGACTTTGTGCAAGTGGCTGTGGTGTTGTCATCCTCATTTATGGACCTTCCTTTACAGGTTAAAGAGCAAAAGGGTGTCGAGAGAGGTGATTGATGGAAACTGTCTTCTTTTGTCGTACAGTCTTGTGACTGATAGCTCCACCAAAGCACATTTGCATCCTCTGGATCATCATCTGCTTTTCCTAGGCCCTCCAGTACATCCCTATTAGACTTAACTATGGCCCAGGAGCCTCACACATCTAGACAAGACCATACATTTGGCTGAGACAGGCAAAAAGGGAGAAATGAGGATTATTTTTTTTTCCACGAGGTAGAGGGAAGTATTTGCTAGGTTGTTCTTGTAGTAACCAAACAAAAACTGTAAAACACAAAACTGGAAAGCAGCACAGGCAACCAGAGTGGAAACAGAATATTTTATTGATTGAGCAGTTTCATCTGTTTATAAAGTTAGACTTCAGAAGCTAAAGCCATGTATTCCACACAAAATTAAAATACCTTTCCAAAAATTACATTATGTCCTAATACCAGTTGACAATAATTAAACCCTAATTAAATAATGTGACCACCCCCATTAACCACAGTATGCATTAAAATGTTATTTTAAACTTAATGAAAGAACATAGTCTTAAGCTACTAGATATAGATACATGTGCATTTAATCCCGGGAAGATTGTGGCATTTAACTTTATTTGCCCCCATAATTCACTGGCTTCAAGATATGGATAATATCAAAGGCTCACTCATGGAGGTCAGACTTATGGGTTTGGTCCCAAAGACCATACATCTGGACACCCTAAGAAACATGCACTGAAAGTCGAACACATCACCTCCACTAGTTTTTTCAGTCAGAAAGGAAATAAGGACAATTGGTTTAATTTTGCTCAATGGATGTTTAAAGCTATTCAGTCCTTCCAGTCCTTTTTTTTTTTTTTGCCTGAGTCTTCCGTTCCACATCTGCCTGTATTAAGAGGAAGTAAGTTCTCTCTTCTGAAGGATTTTTTTGATTCTCATAATGAAAGTATTGATTATGCTCCCACATTGCTGTCTCTTAATGGTTGTGAGTCTAAGTGGTAAGACAAGTTATCACCTGATGCACTTGGCTTAAGCATTTGTATATAAGCCGATGTTCAGGTTTCCTGAGATGGGAAATCCCGCACTAAGAATACTGCAACATGGAAGAGAAGGACATCTATGGTTACAGTAAGATTTTACACTATTCTTTTTCCCTGCTTCCCTTCCTGATCCTTGTCGCCCGATATGCCTTGTTAAGACGTCCCTCATTCAATAGCGTATTTTCAGCTGTGCATTACTGTTGGTCTTTTATTGTGGTTAACATAAAATAATGTAGATTTATGGGATTTGTGTTTCAAGATGGGAAAAGAGCCTTGACCAAGTTCTAAAAAGTGTAAGAGATGCAGGCATAAAATTCACCCACAGAACCTGCACAGCCTTTGTGTGGTCTGTTTGGAGGTTGCTTGTTTATATCTGTCAAAACTTTATTTCCCAAACATTTGCAGATGGAAAAAGTAAACTTGTTTTGAAGGGGATCATTCATGCAGAGACTTGACTGGTGGAACCCTCCACCTTGCATGATCAGGTTAAGGTGACCACCAAGGCTCCCAGCTTAGAGAAAAAGGAGAAAATGCAGGCAGAAGACAAGAATCCACCGTTTCTGGGGAAACTTATCCTTCCTAAAGTCTCCAGGATGGCTTCGCACTCTCCAAGACTGGAAACATTTGCCACCATCACCACAGTCAAGTCTTCTTTCCTCTCTGGCACAAATTGTCTGGTACCACAGACTTGGCACTGGGAAGGAGGATGGGTTTCTTATCTGAGGAAAAATTACATCCAGATTGATGCTGTCTAGGTCTGCCTAAGTTTCTTCCTTCCAATCCTCTAGGTCCCTTAGGAGCTCCATTCCATTTAGATTGCAAGCAGATAATATCGATGTTTGAAAAGGTACAGCTTTGGTACAGTGACACTTCATACCAGGCAGTATCCATAGCGAGCTGAGGAGTCCAGCCGCAACTCAAGAAATGATTACTACTCCTGGTCCTCTACCAGCTCCCCTAGTGCTGGGATCAGTGCTGACTCCTACTTTGGTCTCTACAGTATGAAGTGATCCTAATACTTCCATGTCAGTGGCGTCTGTATTAGTGATTTTCGTGGTGCAGATTATATCAGTCCTGAGGCTCATTAAGTTGCTTATGCTTCACTGGTGTAGTTCAGAGCCAGCCATCGGACCAGACTATCTCTGCTCCATTCTCAGTGTTGGAATGCTGCATTTGGCATCTTGGTGCTGAAGGGCACTGTCTTGTCTTTGTTGACAGTAGAACTTGGTACCTGCTTATTGGCACTGACTTCAACCTCAGTTCTGTCAGCTAGGCTCAAGAGGATCACAGTAGATGTGATGATGCATTACAGAGCTCACAGATTTCTCCCCAAGTCACTACTGAAGTTAGGGCCTTTGACCATTTATTGTCTTAACTCCCACAGGACAAAGGGGCTTGTGGATGATCAACAAACACACTGCCTTACTGGCACATGGGTGCAGAATCTATTGCCAGTGTTAATATAGCTCCCCGGAGATTCTCTCACTAGTGTATTGCATGCAAAAAAAGGAAACAAAAAAAACATCATGTTGCAGGGAAACTGTGTTTCAATCTGAGCCGGTGGCTGTGATGATCCATTGTTCAAACAGTTGATTACAGGGCAAAAACCCAGGTTATGCTTAAAAACCTCAGCTTTGGCCGGCTAAGAACTTGGTTATATTCAACTGGACGTATAAGAGAATTTAAGTACCTTTATCTGCACTTTTTTAAAAAAAAAAATACAGTATTTAATTTGATTTAAACTGTGTTGAAGGAATATTTAACTGAACTGGCAGTTTTAACTCTGCTCTTCAGTTACTCCCACCCACCCTCCCTGTTTTTGTTTTGGTGTTAATCTTAGTGGCCTTGAAACTGCCCGCCCCTCAGCCTGCCTCTGGGCCCATCTCATTTGCTCACTCAACTGAGTGCAGTGAGATCATATTCTGATTTCAGGCACTCCTACTGTGTACAAAGGGAGCATCTGGGAAACGGACAAAAAAATTAAGCTTATTTCCTGCCTTTCCTGTTAAGTGGTATAGACTGTTGGTAGGCTTCTGAGCCCCCAAGCCCTTCTGTGTTTGAGGGATGCCTTCTAGCTTGTTTTTTTTCTTATAACTAGCCAGTTTTCTAGTTTCAGCACTCAAATCTGTTTCTTTGATCTCAGCACTTGTTCAGATAAAAAAAAAAAAAAATTCATCTGCTTTTACTGTACTTGTTTCTACCTACTTCATTTTACGTTTGCATCATCTTAAACATACTCAGTTGTATTTATTACTGCTTGGTGTAACTCATTCTAAACCTTTTGGTTTAAACACTTGGGCTTCGGACCAGTTGTTTTGCACTGAGAGGGTTTGTGGTCTGCACTGTTGTGGCAGAACAGGTAGCTTACATCCTTCTAGGTTGGGAACTGCTGATTGAGGATTCAGTGCCTGTTATTCTGAAAGTGTATTAATTCTGGTTTAAGCACTTGGGCTTTCAGGCCAGTTATTTTACATTAAGAGGGTTCGTGGTCTGCACTCTTGTGGGAGGAGAGGCTGGACTCTGCCCTTCTGAGCTGGGAATTTCTGGTTAAAGGCTTATAGTGCATGCATATCTGAACTGCTTCTCACTGAAGTTGGTGCGCCTTGTTTGCTGTGGCATAGACTGGATTCGGGCCTGCTGGATCTAGCTTTGTTTGTGTAACTTGAGCACTAATCCAGACATTCTCTAAAGTATTCAATTGTATTTATTACTGCTTGGTTGTAACTGGATTAAGCACTTGGGCTTCAGACCAGTTGTTTTACATTAGACTTGATTAAAGTGTAGCTATCATTCTAAGTCTTTTGGATTAAGCACTTGGGCTTCAGACCAGTTGTTTTACATTAGGAAGGTTTGTGGCATGCACTGTGGTGGCAGGACAGGTAGCTTTCATCCTTCTAAGTTGGGAACTGCTGATTGAGAGCCCAGTGTCCAAGTGTATTAGTTCTGGTTTAAGCACTTGGGCTTCAGGCCAGTTATTTTACATTAAGAAGGTTCGTGGTCTGCACTCTTGTGGGAGAAGAGGCTGGACTCTGCCCTTCTGAGCTGGGAATTTCTGGTTAAAGGTTTATAGTGCCTGAATATTTGAACTGTATCTTACTGAAATTGGTACACCTTGTTTGCTGTAGCATAGAATAGATCCAGGCTTGCTGAATCTAGCTTTGTTTATATGCTTATTTGCTTATTTCCCTGGAACGCTAATTCCACCTAATACGCGGCTTCTCAGCGCTTCTGTGGATCACTAGTGATATCTGCATTTTTTACTGTACTTATTTCCTTGTTTCACTTGAAAGAAAGTTACTGTTTGTCGTTTTTGCATTTAGTTACTTGTAACACATTGCACTCAAGTTACCTGGCACTTGCTCACTAAAGCAATTATATAAGTCAGCACTAAAAATTAAAAGCACTACACCCTCACTCCTCACTGGCCCTTGTTTTCAATTATTAAGGAATTCCCAATATTATTCTAGCATGTCCAAAGGTCAGTTGTCAATCTCCTCTCCGGTCCAGCTGGTGAATCTGGGAATCTTGAGGCAATGTTATAACTGCCTCATGTACACAGACAACCCTCTCCTCCTCCCACATAACACAAATACTTGCGAGAGATGCAGCTATTTAGCCAAACTGGAGGCTGAGCTCTCTCAACTCAGGACTGGCAAGACCAGACAGGAGGAGAAGGCAACTACACACACCACAAAACCAGCCTCACATAATGCTACCACACCACTGAATCAAACACATAAACACACAAAGACATACTCTGAGGCTCTGAGTAAAAATTTACCTAAACAGCAGAGGCCTCCAAAGCAGACACCCAAACAACTGCTACCTCAAGACACCCCACAAGCAACACATAAATCACAAAATCAGTGTGCACAGCAGTCACAGCCCTTAAGGCCAAATACAACATCAAACATACTTGTCATAAGTGACTCCATAGTCAGACACACTGACGTCCCACTCACCAGGCTGAACAAGGAGAGGGTCACAGTAAGCTGCCTATCGGGCGCTAGAATCCGCCACATAACACAAGCACTCGGGTCACTCCACGGCAAGTACAGATATGACACAGTCATTGTCCATGCTGGTGTGAACGACCTGAGACATACCTCCCTGGACTACATGAAAAGAGACCTAGAGGAGCTCTCTGATTATGTAGCCCAGGCAGGTATGACCCTGACCCTGAGCAGTATCCTTCCTTCACCAAGAATGATGCCACAATATAGAGACAAGATGATCAGCTTTAACAATTGGCTTAATGTCTGGTGTCATTCAAAGTGGTTCCAGTGTCTGTCTGCCTGGGATGACATGCTTGACAAGCCACGCTGCCAAGGGACGGCTTGCACCTGTCACCCTGGGATTCCGGATATTGGCTAAGGCTCTTGCCACCCCATAGTGTCTTATTAGGCAAGGCTCAAATTCTAAACCTACCACCCTAGAAAACAAAAATGGGAAGAAACTGAGGGTAATGCTGCACAATGCCAGAAGTCTAAATCTCAAAATGCACGCACTCGAGGCCCTTCTCAGTATGGAGAACATTGATGTCTGTGCTGTAACTGAAACCTGGTTTAAGGCTCCTGAGAGCACCCCGGCACTATTAGGTTTGACCTCATATCATGCGTTCGCCCCAAAACCCGGACCACACCACAAAAGGAGGGGTGTATCCATATTCATAAAGGATACCCACACCTCCAGGTTCGTGGCAACGCACCAAGCTTCGTAAACCATCCAGGTGCAACTAACCATAGGCAAAACTGCTCTACAAATTGTAGCATGCTACAGGCCACCCTCTCAAACTCAGGAACCCCACACAGCCTTCCTGAAGACACGGGAGGGAATAAATGTATCTCCAAACACCATCATATTGGGTGACTTCAACTACCCGAATATAGACTGGGAACATTACTCAAGCCCTAACTTTCTAGCCCAACGGTTCCTGGAGTTCATAAATTCAAATGCCGTGGAACAGCTAGTCACTGTTCCCACGAGAGGAGAAAATATACTAGATCTCATTATCACAAACATGGGGACAAAATGCTCCACACCGGAAGTATATCCGTCATTGGTGAGATCTGATCATAAACTAATCTCACTGGAAATCCACATCCCGCCCCCACCCCAAACAAAAAAGACCACAGTGAAGAACTTCTCTAAAGCAAACTTCACACTACTCAAGACTGGTGTGGTATCCTTCAAGGCCCCTGAGCCAGTGGAAACCACAACCCAAGCTGCGGAAGCCCTTACAAATGCCTTCTATGAACACCTCCAGGACTGCATGGATCAGGCAATCCCAAATGAAACCAAGACTCTTTCCACAAAGGGCAAACCCCAGCCATTAACAAACTTTACAATAAGAGGAGAAAGCTATTACATGATAGAACAAAATCCATAAAAGGGAAGTCACCCCTGATCATTATTAGTAAAAAAATACGAGCACTCATAAAATCAACTAAGGCCAATTTTGAGAGAAAAATTGCCATGGATTCAAAGGACAATCATAAGGCCTTTTTCAGCTATGTTAGGAACCTGGGTGGAAACTCCCAGATATGCTCAGAATTAGTCCAAAATGATACAAAAATCACTGAACCCACAGACATTGCCAACATACTGGCAGACAGGTTCAGTGCAAACTTCACCCCCCTCCCCTAAAGGAGAGATAACTATCCCAGTGGAGTGTAGCCTCCCAGACATCTCAAATGCGCAGGTGAAAGCTGCTCTCTCTAAAGCTAAAAACACAGCATCAATGGGACAGGATGGTGTCCCCGGCTGTGTGCTACACGAGCTAAATGAGGAATTAAACCCGCACATAAGGCAGCTGTTTAATCTCAGCCTTACCACAGGATACGTGCCCAAGGAGTGGCATACGGCAACTGTGGTCCCACTCCACAAAGGCGGTGCCTCTACGGACCCTGGTAATTACTGCCCCATAAGCTTAACAAGTCTAGTCTGCAAAGCTATGGAGAGGATCATAGTGGAGCTCATAAAGATATAGGGGACTTGCAGACATTGGACCCGACCCAGTTTGGCTTCGTCAAGGGCAGATCATGCCTTTTGAACTTGGTCGACTTCTTCGAAACAGTCACCAAGGCCATTGATGAGGGAAAGGCAGTCCATACAGCCTACCTTGACCTTGCAAAGGCTTTCAACACAATACCCCACTCTGGTATTGTAGAAAAACTTACCAGCTTAAATGTAAACCCATATGTCACAAGATGGGTTGCAAACTGGCTTAAGGACAGAACCCACAGGGTTAGAGTTGCTGGCGCTACGTCGGACTCCAAGCTGGTCACAAGTGGTGTCCCACAGGGCTCTGTCCTTGGCCCCCTATTGTTCGGCCTCTACTTCTCAGAAGTACAGGCCAACATGGGAGGACTTTGGCTGACAAAGTTTGCAGACGACTGCAAACTGGGCACCATAGTGGAAAGTGCATCGGACAACGGATATCCTTCAGAAGGGACTCACGGAAACAGATAGCTGGTGCCAGAGCCATGGCCTGAAGTTAAACACCAAAAAATGTATAGTCATACCCTTCGGGAAAAACAAGGTAACCCCAAGCTACCATATAGGTGGCAATCCACTAAGCACAGAAGAGGTTATCAGGGACCTGGGGACCCAGGTTGACAGTGGCCTTTCTTTTGACACTCACGTTGCTAAAGTGGTTAGAAAGACCTTTTACATTGCCCACCTGATCATGAAGGGATTCACATCAAGATCTAGTGAGGTCATTGTTCCCCTGTACTCTTCACTTATCAGACCAATGATTGAGTACAATGCCCCATTCGGGATGTATCTCACCCGACATCTGCAGCAATTGGAGAGACCCCAAAAGTTGCTCACCAAAAGGATAACGGGACTCCAAAATCTGTCATATGCTGCCAGATTGAAGAAACTCCAGCTCTATTCAGTCGCATACCGTCTGCTCAGAGGTGACATGTGCCTGACATACAAGGCCATGTCCAACCCGGAATTAATGGACATGCTCCATCTCAAAAAATCCAAATCCACCAAAACCACTAGAGCAAGCGACTTAAACCTTAGCACGGATATAAATAGGATGTGCTGGAGGGATAGATTTATCACTCAGAGACCCCCTATGCTGTGGAATAAAATCCCAGTCCATGTGAGGCAGAGCACCTCGCTGGCTCTGTTCAAGAGAAATCTTGACCTGTGGATGGGAGATCGTAGGTTTACCCCGGGAATCATCTCTGTGTCACTGCTGGACAGAGGCACAACAAACTAATGGGTACAGTATTTTTTCATATAAGGGGTGGCGTAAGCCACAAAACTTTGGGCTAGGCTTATAAATGCCTTAGGGCAGATAACCTAGTATAAACCTAAGAACCTATGAGTAACGCCAGTGCTCCCACCTCCAATCACTTAAGGATCCTGATTTTGAGGGAGAACTAGAATCTAAGGTTTTGGCAGTGTCAAGAGTCTGATCACTCAGTTTCATTTGAGGGCAAACCAGTTCAGAAACAAACAGATGTTTTCTTTTTCCCTAAATGCTGGCTAGAGATGGGTATGTATTCAGTTGGGAATAGTCATTGGCTGCCTTCCACATCAGCAGGGTTTATGATCTTTTTGAGGATGAGGCTCTGGACGTGATGAACTTCCCTTCATTGACCTCCGCTTTGGAGATTGTTTTTAAGAGAGCTTTCAATTCTTTGCTGAACACATCTGTGCCTAAAAAGCTGTTAAATGTTACAATTTACATAATTAATAATTACTAATTATTCTCAATATTCTTTATGATTTGTGTAAATTATGGATTTTTAGTGTTATAAGTTTTTTAGATCGATTGTTAATATATTAGTATATTAATATATCATTTTTATGATAGGGAGAATGTTTATTCTCATTTCAAGTCATTTAAGTTTTATGACATTTTACATTATTAAGTGTGTTTGTTGTGGTTTACTGTGTATGTTGCTTTAAAGCTGCACTTGTTTGGCGCCAAAGAGGTTATTTAAATGAGTCTATTACACTTGTATGGAGTTCTGATGAAACTCGCAGTATAGCGAGTGAAAGCGCTTAACTTCTGGATAATAAATTTCGATTTTATTTATTGGTTCTCATTCCGTTTTTGTTGTGACCGTTCAGTGAGATTGGCGTGTCAAGACACAGGGGATCAGCATTTATTATAATCGGTTCTGTTTGTTGCTTTTCGAACGCTGAAACTTTTGCTTCCAAAAAGCTGTTAAAAGAAATTCATGGTGTGATTGACCATGGCTGGCCTCCAAGCCCCCTTGTCTGCAGACCCTGCTTCTTTGTCCCCAGCGACCTCTTCTAATAAAAGACTGCCTTCATCAAATCTAGTCACTTCTGATAAACCAGGCAAGTGAATAGAACCTGAAGGAAAGAAGTTGTAGCAGTTCAGCACGTGTGTTTAACTGCCAGTGTTTTATGTGGAAGTTTGTGTCGAGGTGTATTTATAGTTTAGTTCACTGCATCACCTGCCAAGCAAAACGTTTGTCAAAGATATTGATGTTCATCGTGTTTCACTGTTGCAGTCATTATTCTTGGGTTATCCTGCTGGCAGGCTACCCGCAGTCGGCCTGAATTCCGAAGTCTAGGTCCGGCATCGGTTGCTGTTGCCTCTTCCCTGACATCAGTGCTCCAGGGGTATAAAAGATGCAAGCGACGCCATTTTCTTCAGTCTTTCTTGCTGTGCGGTGCCCGAAGCAAAAGCAGTTTGCAAGTGCCGGTCGACCAACTCCTGAGATTTTCAAATCCGAATTTCAGTACCGAAGTCTTCATTAAAGCTAAGTACCCCATTGGGGAAACTTTTTTCTTGCTCCAGACCGATGTCATAAAAAGTTAACAATTGTATTTCTTGTGGGAAGCAAATACCTCATAAGGATTTTCACTCTTACTGTATTCATTGCCTAGGCCCTGATCACAACGTTGCTAGCTGTCGGTTTTGTGCTAGATTTAACCAACACACTATTAAGCGTCTGTTTGATTATGCATTTCACTACTTTGGCCGAAAATTTAATTATATAATACCATCAGAACAGCCGACAACCGGAGTTTACAAAAAACGCAAAGACAAGGAGAAGGATAGGCATCCGAGGTCCAAAACAGGACCTCCGTTAGGCCAGTCGTCGGTTCGCTGGTTCTCAGTGAGGCGCTTTTGCAGCCCCTAGCTCCCGCTACCTCAGAGCCACAGGCCGCTTCCAACTCCCACATGGAGCCGACTTGTCCTCTGGATACTCAAGGTATTGGACACTCGGAAATCATTCCCTCAGATGGGTCCGGAGCCGCTGAGCAGGCATCGGCTTCTGAGGGTGTCTTCAGACCTACACAATTATGTTAAATCATCTTCAGATTCAAAGACTAAAGCAGCTCTAAAGACAAAGAAACAAGTACAGCATTCTCCTACTCAGACTTCCATGCTTAAAATGGCCGAAGACCTAATTACTTTGATCAGGGGTTCCCATCCCCCCTGATAAGAGGCCAAGGCAAGAGACACAATATGATTCTTCTGATCAGATTTCAATTTCCTCTGATTCCTCTTCTGAACAGGATTATTCCATGCCTCCCTATGAGGACTCTGATGCTGAAGAATCCATTCCTTCAGCCTCTCCTTCTGAGGATTACTCTTTTGGGGAAACCCTGCATACCATGATGGAGCATTTCCACTGGGAGAGCCAAGAGTATTCTGAATCTAAGGAAAGGCTCAGACTTTCTGCTGCTTCCTCAGCACAGACCCCTTGCTATTCCACCTGTTCTAGACATTGTAGATGATGTATTTTCAGCATCTGGCCTGTCCCCTGACTCTTTACCCCCTGCACCTGCTAAGCCAGACAGATACTACAGGGTCCCAGATTCTCATAAATTCCTATATAAAAACCCTGCTGCTGACCCAGAAACTATATCTCAGGGTCCCAAAGAGGTCAAAGCTTCCACTGCAAAAAACCCTGTCCCCTCTGATAGGGATTCTAGGGCACTGGACAGATGGGGGAAAAGGTTTACACTTCTGCTACCTTGGCTGTAAGGGCTTTAAATTGTCAGTTTCATATGCTTAAATATCAGCAATGCTCAATGTCAATGCTTAAACAGAAAATGTTGACAAATACTGAATGTTCGGAGAACAAGGAAATGCAGGATTTATTGCATGCAGCTGAACAAGTGGGAAGGCATACTTTGCAATGTGGTTATGATTCACTGGAGGCCTCTTGCAGGGCCGCTGTTACAGGTACTGTTATTAGAAGGCATGCTTGGTTAAAGGAACAGAACCTGCCTGATCATGTTAAAGCAAAATTATTAGATGCCCCATTACAGCATGATACTTTGTTTGGCGCTAAAGCAGAAGAGGTGTTGAAGAAAATGGAGGATAAAGCAAAATCCATGCAGACAGTTAAGGATTTCTTACAGGTGCAGCCACCCAGCTTTAGCAGGAACTGGCCTTCAAAAAAATTGGTCCTTTCTAGTGTCAGACAGACCACAAAGAGGCAGATACAGGAGTCCCAGAGGCAGATTTCAGCCCCAAGACTCATACAGGCCTAAACAATGGGGTGCTCCTACCTCCAAAAGTGGAGAAGACAAAACACAACCTTACAGGAAACAGTCCCAATGACTTTCCTCTGCCAGATCCAAGCACTTTTCTTTTGACAGCCCCCTTAGGGGGAAAACTAGCACTTTTTCCATCAAATTGGCAAATGGTTACCCAAGAAAAATGGGTCTTGAACATAGTGTCCCAAGGCTACAGATTCCATTTTCACACCCTACCAAGGTCAAAAGGTATGCCAGACTTGCCACACATTCAATGAGCAGAGGCACAAAAGCAAATTACAGCCCTCATGGACATGAGGGCCATTCAACAAGTACCACAACAAGAGCAGGGGCAAGGTTTTTACTCCAGACTTTTCTTAGTACCCAGAAAGGACAAAACCTGGAGACCAATACTGGACCTGTCCATACTAAACACATTTCTGGAGGTTCCAAAATTCAAGATGTTGACTCTTCAGCAGCTACTGCCCATGCTGGGCAAGAAGGCTTGGCTCGTAACTTTGGACCTAAAAGAGGCATACCTGCATGTCCCAATCAGACAATCTTGCAGAAGATACCTCAGATTCATAGCCGGTTCAATGCACTACCAATTCTCTGCACTGCCCTTTGGCTTATCTACTGCGCCCAGGGTCTTCACAAAATGCCTGGCACCAGTAATTGCATTTTGCAGACAAAGAGGAATTCAAATATATCCCTACTTGGACGACTGCCTTATTCAAGCAGAGAACAGACATTCTTCTAAAGCATCTGACGTTTGTAAAAAGATTACTAATTTGCCTAGGGTACACAGTAAACGAAAAGAAATCCAAACTAGTGCCCTCTCAAGAGATAATATTCCTGGATGCAAGCTTAAATACAACTTCCCAGATGGCTTACCTCACGCCAGACAAACAAAAACAGACTTCTTACTTCAAAAAATTGGCAACAAACACCCAGTTATCTGCAAGGAAAATCCTGCAGGCTTTGGGTTTCATGGCATCCTGCATTCTACTAATTCCATATGCCAGACTGCATATGAGGAAACTACAGTGGTATCTAAAAAAGTGTTTGGAATCAACATTACCACAGCCTGGAGACAGTAATTACCCTCATTCCCTGCCTGCAACAGGAGTTTCGATGGTGGGCAGAGGCCTGTCACCACAAGAAGGGTCTGCCTTTCAGTTTACCCGCAGCCAGACAGACACTAACAACGGATGCATCAGATTATGCCTGGGGGGCCCATATGGCAGGAAAATGTATTCAGGGCACATGGCCTGCAGGACAGATGCATCTTCACATCAATCAAAGAGATGCCAGCTGTTCAGAATGCCCTGACAGCTTTCAAGGATCTACTTCATCCAGGACAGCTACTGATAAAGACAGACAATACTACGGTCATGTGGTACATAAACAAGCAGGGAGGTACACATTCCTACCCCCTCTGCAGACAAGCAATGACCTTATGGGACACAGCATTGACTTATCAAGTTCACCTGCAAGCACAATTCCTGCCAGGAAAAACAAATACTCTGGCAGACGAACTAAGCAGAAACCTCATGGATCCCCACAAGTGGAAACTGGATCCACAGGTCTTCAGCATGATAACAAGGAAATGGGGATGCCCAGACATAGATCTATTTGCCTCCCCTCACAACTGCCAATTAGAGATTTTGCACAAGGATTTATCACAAACGAGCATGGAGAGTGGGCGCCCTATCCTTCAGCTGGAAAAATCTAACAGTATATGCTTTTCCTCCACTGCCTCTCCTTCCCAGGGTACTCCTAAATGTCAGACAAGAGAAGCCAAAAATGATACTGATTGCACCAGACTGGCCACGCCAGCACTGGTACCCAATCCTAAAGAGCTTGTCTCAAGGTTCAGCATGGATATTGCCTCAAACTTCTCACCTGCTGACCCAACAAAACAATTGGATCCTGCACAGCCAACTCAGGACCTTAAATCTGGCAACATGGCGGATAATGTAGCCATTCAGAACACTCCCCTTTCAAAAGCTGTTATGGATGTTGTCTTGGAGGCCCAGTACCAGAAAATTTTATGCAGAAAAATGGAAGAGATTCTGTGCTTGGAACAAGGCATTGACATGTATGTACTAAATATCCCTCAGATTTTACAATACCTGAGATGCTAGACAAAGGCCTTTCTTTTTCATCAATTAAGATTCATGCCTCTGGCATTTCAGCCCATTGCAACATGGAACCACCTATCTTTTCTCATCCTTTAATAAGGCAATACCTCAGAGGGGCCAAAAATATCAGGCCTCAAAGGAGAGCGCCAATACCAGCATGGGACCTCAATTATGTCTTGGAAAAACTCATGCTGCCTCCTTCTGAGCCAACCTCAACGGCGGATGTAAAATTCTTATCCTGGGAAACAGCTTTGCTCCTAGCAATAACCTCTGCAAGACGAGTCTGAGTTACAAGCACTCATGGCTGTGGAACCTTTTATCATTTTTCATCCAGACAGGGGTTTCCCCTGAGGACAAACCCAACCTTTATGCCTAAGGTGGTGTCCAGTGTGGCCCTCAACCAAGCCATTCACTTGCCTACCTTTTATCCAAACCCACAGAACAAGGGTGAGAAAGTTCTGCATTCTTTGGACATACAAAGGCAGCTACGCTTCTACTTGGACAGAACTAAAGCTTTCAGAAAAACTGAGCAACTTTTAGTGTCATATGCTGCAGGATCACAAGGAAAGGCTATCTCAAAACAGACTATTTGTAAATGGATAGGCCATTGCATCCGTTTCTGCTATTCTCAACCTGGCAAATCAGTGCCTAAGGGCATTAGACCTCATTCTACCAGAGCAGCAGCCACTTCAGCAGCCTCCTCAGGGGAGTACCAACCAAAGACATCTTAGAGGCTGCAACTTGGAGTTCAGTGCACACTTTTACAAAGCACTACCACTTACCTCTTTACTCTAAATCCAGAGCAGGCTTTGCCACTGCAGTTCTGCAGGGCCTCAGCCTGTCCTAATCCTATGTAGCCCAGCCACCCATCCTCAGCTTTGGAATTCAAACCAAGAGTAATGACTGTAACAGTGAAACACGATGAACATAGTACAGTTGTGTACCTACCATAAATGTAGATGTTCGAGTGTATTCATTGTTGCAGTCCAGGTTACCCACCGACCATCCCCCTTTTTTCTTCGCTGGGACTTCTCTGTACTTCTCTATCCTATACAACCTATGTGGTGTATTTGCTTGTAAATGAAGGAAATGTTTTTTGTGCATGTATACTTATTGACATAATTTTCAGCCTACCAATTTGGGGGCACCTGACATCTGGGGCAAGAAAAGCTTAAGAAAATGGCGTCGGCTGCATCTTTTTATACCCCTGGTGCTCTGACGTCAGGGAAGAGGTGACAGCAACCAACGCCGGACCTAGACTTTGGAATTCAGGCCGACTGCGGGTAGCCTGCCAGCAGGATAACCCCCAAGAGTAATGACTGCAACAGTGAATACACTAACATCTACATTTATGGTAGGTACACAACTGTACTTTTTCAGTGTTTCTCAAGTGTCTAAACATGCTTTGAAGAATTCCTTGGAAGGGGTCGATAAGTTTCTAGACATAAAGCAATGTCTGTGGTGGTAAGGAGGTATGCTTGGTTGCACAGCCACAACTTTTCTGATGAGTTAAAAAGTGAGATTCTGAACTCTCCTCTGATTCTGTTTGTGTTTTAATATAGTAGCTGATCAGATCCTTAAATACTAGGATGAGGAGGGTACCAAAGATTTGTAGAAGAGGAGCTTGAACTTGAAATGAGCTCATTGCTGGATAAATTGCACCATTGGTGACCAGTTCTAAAGTTCCAGTGTCTGGACAGAGAACCCTAACATTCCATTAAGTACATAACTTATATTTATGAACATGCTTAGTCCTTGCTCTCTGGTAGCTAAACATGCTACTAAATATGGCTATGATGCTGCCGATACTTTCTCCAGGGCTGCTGCAACTGGGACATAGGTTCATAGGAGGGTACTAGGCTAACAGCCCTAGAGGCCTTACAAGCTTATCCATATTTATCCCAACTTGCCCCAATTGGTGGTGGTTACGTAAGTGAAGTGCACAGAGGTAAGGGTCTGTGGTAGTTAATACCAACTTCCTCTGTCCAGGAGGAACATGGGCACCACCACAGGAGTAAATTTGCGGTCACCAATCCAGTGATCTAGGTTATGTTTGAAGAGGGTCGGGAAAGGGCTGTGTTTCATGTGAATTTGAAGCTTGTTCCAGAGAAGTGGCAGATACTGGGAGATGTATCTATCTCTCCATCATGACCTGTTCAAGGTTAAGATCCCTGGAGAGAGAGTGACTCTCCTACAGTTTGATTTATGAATGTGTAGCATTTCCTTCAGGGCTGGGTCAGAGACTGCCCTGTAAGCCAGGCACAGGTTACCCCATAGCAACCTGTAGAGCAGTGGTGCACAACCGTTTTGTGGGGAGGGCCACTACACAAATTCTTAATGCATCTTTAATGCATCTGCGGGCCACCTCAAAACATAGCAAGTCATTACAAGTTAACAGTAGGTACAGGCAGGGTTGCCAGATTTCTGTCGGGCCAGGTAGGGACAAAAAAAAAAAAAAAGGTCTTTCACACTAAGTGAAGACCAAAAAAAGGTCTTTAATGCAGATCATTGCAGTTTTGCATTAAACACAAGTAGCACAATATTTTTGATTGGCCTGTATGCCAGTATATGAGCCAATCAAAAAATCGCGCAGCGGACACTATTCTGTTCAATGTGGAACATCAGCCAGTTCCACATTAAACTGAAGTAGCTCCATTTTTTTTTTTTTATTGGCTCATATACTGGCATATGGGGCAATCAAAAAAAAAAAAAACTAAGCAGAGGATGTTTCGCCGGGATTTTAACTGGCAGTGTGGGACTCTGGATCAGGCTGCTGATCCTGGGACAGTCTTGCTCAAATAGGGATGTCTGACAACCCTGGGTACAGGTGACAGGCAATTTCATGACTGCTGTCAAGTAAAAATGCCAGTTTTCTACATCTTTGCATTTAACTTTATTCTTGCCTTCAGCCATGACTTATTACAAACTCTTGCAGAAAGTTACTGCTGTTTACAGACTATAAGTTATAAACAAGAAAGACTAGTTACTTCTGCGGCTAAAATTAGAGGTGCCCGCAACTGTTCACTTTTTTTTGGTTACACACTGGGGGCCGGATGATGATGTGTGGAGGGCTGGATTTGACCCCTGTGCCAGACATGCATCTCTGCTGTAGTGAGAGTGAGTGACTGGGCTTTCAGACTTTCCATGCAAGACTTGATTTGTGTACCATCTATGGTCTGTCCAGTTGTTGCAGGTGTCTGGTGAGGTACATACAAACGGGAGCACTGCACTCAATTATTGGTCTGATAAGGGCTGAGTATAATGGAATTATAACCTCCTTAGATTTAGATGCAATACTTTTACTTATAAAATGTGCCACATAGAAGGATTTCCTTACTGCTGTGGATACGTAGTGCTCAAAGTTCAGATTGCTATCAACCTGAGTAGCCAGATCATGTACCACTAAGTCTACCTTGGGGGGGTGCTGTCTATAGTGTAATTAGCAGGGTTGTCAGCTTTCTCAAAGGGAAGAATAATTTTTTTTTTTTTGCATTTCGCTTTAATCCATGGCTTTGATTTGGCACCAGTCATTTCCATTACCCTGTCTGCAGTATAGTAACATTGTTTGTGAACTCATTGATTTCTTCCAGATGTCCTTCAAGAATGCAACTGCAGTCATAACATGTGGGTTGTCCTGCCTCAGGCAGCCCTCGGTCGGCCGGATTCCAAAGTCTGGGTCCGACGTCGGCTGATGTCGCATTTTTCTCCGACGTCAGAGCGGCTGGAGTACATAAGCATCAGCTGACGCCATTTTCTCCAGTCTTTCTTGCCGTGCGGTGCCCGAAGCAGAAGCAGTTCGCAAGTGCCGGTCGGTCAGCTCCTGTATTCTACGATACCGAAGTCATCAAAAAAGCTAAGTACCCCATTGGGGACCTTTTCTTGCCTCAGCCGATGTCAGAAATTACTGAAAAAGTTAACAATTGTCTTTCTTGTGGTAAACAAATACCTCATAAGGATTTCCACTCTTACTGTCTCCCTGGCCTGGGCCCAGACCAAGACGTCTCGGCCTGTGTAGCCTGTGCTCGCTTCAACAAGCGCACTCTCAGGCGCCAGGTGGAGTTCGCTGAAGATTTTTTCGGCGATAATTTTGCTTACACCATGCCGTCGGATCTTCCGACATCGCATACGCCCAAAAAGCGAAAAGACCGGGACCGACATCCTCGGCCCGCGTCTACCACCGACTCCACGCCAAAACCTAGCGCGAGTGCTCAGGTTCCCGCTGAGACGGTCTCTCCACCACTCCGAACCGAAGACACCGCATTACCGACGACTCCGATTCCAGACATTACTCCGCCAGTTATAGATTTTCCTCCGGATACCGAGACCGAGGAAATGCCCGAGACCATTGCTGTAGACAAGGTCACTCCTGCACGTGGAGCTGCCAGGCCCCCTATGGCCATGTCTATTAAGGCCTACACTAGGGCTAAGGCAGCCAGCAAAACAAAGCATATTACTTCTAAATCCTTACCTCAGCCGAATCCAGAGACACAAATTATGTCCATGGCTGCTGATTTGATTTCCATGATTAGGGGTTCACAGGCCCATCCTGAGAGAGGATCCCAGCCTCCTCCTGGTAAAAGGCCCCGGGTTCAACCCTCTGACCCTACTCCTTCAGATGAAGATTCTGAGGGCTCTGTACACTCTGATAGTCAAGAAGAGCTCTTCCAGACATATGAGGACTCGGATGCAGAAGATTCCATCCCCTCGGCCTCCCCTCCTGAGAATATTTCTTTTGGGGAAGTTCTGCACACCATGAGGGAACATTTCAAGTGGCAAGGTCAGGAATATTCTGATTCTAGGAAACGCCTTAGGACTTTCCTTAAGAAGCCGCAGCACAGGCCCTTAGCTATGCCTCCTGTATTTGATGTTCTGGATGATTTGTACTCTGACTCTAGTGCTACCCCTGATTCTCTTCCTCCTGCTCCAGCCAAGCCAGACAGGTATTACAGGGTCCCTGAAACTCATTCCCATTTATTCAGGGCCCACACTGCTGATTTGGAAACTATTTCACAGGGGCCTAAAGGAGTTTCAGCCTCCACCTCAAAAAAACCCTTTGCCCTCCAACAGGGAAGCTAGGGCATTAGAGAGATGGGGCAAAAAGGTTTACACATCCACTACCTTATCTATGATAGCTTTAAATTGCCTTTTCCATATGTTAAAATATCAGGATTATCTGTTAGAAGATTTACAAAAAACTTTAGCCACTCCTGATCCTTTGGACAGGAAGACTTTGCAGGAAGCTGTACATAACACTCAGCAAGTAAGCAATCACTTCCTGCAGTGTGGATATGATGCACTGGAAGCTTCATGTAGGGCAGCTATGACAGGGGCAGTCATTCGTAGACATGCTTGGTTAAAAGATCAACCTCTACCAGATCATGTAAAAGCAAAACTTCTGGATGCACCTTTGGAAAAGAACAAGCTTTTTGGTACAAATGCTAAGGATGTGTTAAAGACCATCGAAGGAAAAGCAAAATCAGTTCAGACTGTGAAGGATTTCCTCCAGGTTCAACCCCCCAGATTCAGTAGGAATTGGCCTTCAAAAAACTGGTCCTTTCCTAATCCAGAAAAGTTTCAAAGGGGTAAGAACAGATGTGGCCGAGGAAGAGGCCAATACAGAGGCCCTTACAGGGGACGACAATGGCAGCCAGGAAACCAAAGAAGTGACGCAAGGCGTCTCACCTGCTCCACAACCACAATCTCAATGACTTTCCTCTACTACCGCCTACCAGGGAACAACTTAGAAGCTCCCTTGGGCGGGAAATTATCTCTGTTCGCAGAAAACTGGCAAAGACTGACAAAGGACAAATGGATTTTGGACATTATAGACCGAGGGTACAGGTTCCATTTTCATACCTTACCAAGAAAACAAGGCATGCCAAACCTGCCACAAAATCAGAGGGCAGAGGCTATCAAGCAAATCACTCTGCTGACTCGGATGAAAGCAATACAAAGAGTTCCACAACAAGAACAAGGCCAGGGGTTTTACTCAAGACTGTTCCTTGTTCCAAGAAAAGAATCTCAATGGAGACCAATACTGGACTTGTCTGCATTAAACACCTTTCTCATAGTACCAAAGTTCAAAATGCTGACTCTACAGCAACTCCTTCCAATGCTGGGCAAGGGGTCATGGCTGATTACTCTGGACCTCAAGGAGGCATACCTGCATGTCCCTATCAGACACAGCTGCAGAAGATACCTCAGATTTCTTGCAGGGCCAGAGCATTATCAATTCTCAGCATTGCCATTTGGCTTATCTACTGCGCCCAGAGTATTTACAAAATGCCTGGCTTCAGTAATTGCTCATTGCAGGCTCCAGGGAATACAAATTTACCCGTACCTGGACGACTGCCTCATACAAGCGGACGACAAATTGATGTTGACAAAAAACCTGGATTATGTCATATGATTACTTCAAGCTCTGGGATACACAGTCAACTTCCAAAAGTCAAGACTGCAGCCATCCCAGCAAATAATCTTCTTAGGAGCCAAACTAGACACAGCCTCTCAGATGGCTTACCTGACAGAAGACAAGCAAGAGAAGTTAACTCATTACTTCAAAGGTCTAGCAAAACTCACCCAGATGACTGCAAGGAGATTCCTACAGGCCCTGGGTTACATGGCATCCTGCATTCTCCTGGTTCCATTAGCAAGACTACACATGAGGAAGCTTCAATGGTACCTAAAAAGCATTTGGTCTCAACACAGCAACAACTTGGAGACAATCATACCACTCATTCCATGCCTACAAAAGGAATTCCTGTGGTGGGCCTCGGTGAGCCAGGCAAACACAGGGATGTCATTCAAAAAACCACAGATAACACAGACCATGACTACAGACGCCTCAGACCTTGGATGGGGGGCACACATGGAAGGCAGGTGTATACAAGGACAATGGTCTCCAAAGGAAACACATCTGCATATAAACCAAAAGGAAATGCTGGCAGTAATGCATGCCATCGAGGCCTTTCAACACCAACTCCAGCAAGGCCATCTAATGATACGGACAGACAACACCACTGTGATGTGGTACATAAACAAGCAAGGGGGCACCCACTCTTACCCCCTTTGCAGACTGACAATGCAGCTTTGGGAGAAATCACTGAGCCTAAACATCCAGTTACAGTCCCAGTTTGTTCCAGGAAAAGACAATGTGTTGGCGGACAGCCTAAGCAGGAATTTCACAGATCCACACGAGTGGAGGTTACATCTGAAGGCCTTCAGACAAATCACTTCGACATGGGGCAAGCCAGAAGTGGACCTATTTGCCTCTCACCTAAACCATCTTCTACCAAAATTCTGCACAAGGACATACCATCCAAAAGCCTGGAAAATAGATGCCCTCTCATTCAACTGGAACTCCCTAGCAATCTATGCATTCCCACCTCTGCCACTGATGACCTCAGTATTACTAAAGATCAAAGCAGAGAAACCCAAGGGAATCATAATAGCTCCGGACTGGCCAAGACAACACTGGTACCCACTACTACGGAGCATATGTCACACCAGGAGGTGGGCCCTTCCCCAGTGGCCTCTACTTTTGACTCAACACAATTTTGAAACATTGCATCCAAATCTTCAGACACTGCAGCTAACAGCCTGGGAGATCCCATAAATAACTTCAGCTTATCTCTCTCCAAGGAAGTTCAGTGGATACTAACAGAGGCTCGAAGACCATCCACCAGAAAGGTTTACTTAGCAAAGTGGAAAAGATTCAGCATTTGGAATACCAGCAAGGGATATGATGCATCATTGTTGAACATCCCACTCATCTTGGAATATTTGGCAGATATGTTAAAGAACGGCCTCTCATATTCTTCCATAAAGATACATGCATCTGCTATTTCAGCTAGATACAACACTGATCCTCCTGATGTCTTTCAAGGATGCATCTGCAGTCCTAACAAATGGGTTGTCCTGCCTCAGGCAGCCCTTCGGTCGGCCGGATTCCAAAGTCTGGGTCTGGCCTCGGCTGATGTCGCACTTCACCCAACGTCATAGCTGCAGTTAACCGGGTATAAAGGCATCAGCTGACGCCATTTTCCTCAGTCTTTCTTGCCGCGTGGCGCCCGAAGCAGAAGCTGTTCGCAAGTGCCGGTCGGTCAGAACCAGAGATTGCTACTACCGAAGACTTCTAAAAAGCTAAGTACCCCGTTGGGGACTCTTTCTTGCCTCAGCCGATGTCAGAAAAAGTGAATAATTGTTTAACTTGTGGGAAACAAATACCTCATAAAGATTTCCACTCTTACTGCCTACCTTGTTTAGGCCCAGACCACGACGTAGCAGCTTGTCTAGCCTGTGCTTCCTTCAACCGACGGACACTTAGACGTTGGTCGGAGTTTGCAGAGGAGTTTTTCGGCTCCACTTTTGCTTACAACATGCCGTCAGAGACTCCGACTTCACAATTAGCTAAAAAGCGTAAGGAAAAGGACCGACACTCGCAGTCCATGGTTTTGACCAAAACCGCGGTTAAGTCAACCGCGAGTGTCTCGGTTTCGGCTGAAACCGAGTCCTCGGTTCTTCCTTCGGCCGAATGCTTGCCTCCTACCGAGGCCTCATCCAGCATGGCTGAATCTGCTACTGAAATTCCTCCTGCTCTTACAGGTTCTCAGGATTTATCGGATACTATCCCTTTAGATATATCTACTCCTGCACGTGGAGCTGCTAGGCCCCCAGCATCCATGTCAATTAAGGCTTTTACCAGGGCTAAAGCAGCAAAATCAACAAAGACCGTGCCTGCTAAAACCCCCTCTCACAGGCCTAGCTCTAGTACTCAAATGCTTAGTCTAGCAGAGGATCTCATTTCTTTGATCAGGGGATCCCAGCCTCACCCTGACAGGGCCTCTCACCCCCCTCCAGAGAAGAGGCCTAGAGCAGAGCCCCCTGAGCCAGTTTCTACAGATTACTCCTCTGAAGATTCAGAAAATTCAAACCCTCCTGAAGGCCCTTATTCTCCATATGAGGACTCTGATGCAGAAGACTCCATTCCTTCTGCCTCTCCTCCTGAGGAATTTTCTTTTGGGGAAACCTTGCATGCTATGAGGGAACAATTTCAATGGCAGGGCCAGGATTTTTCAGACTCTAGGAAAAGGCTTAGGACCTTTTTGCATTTGCCACAGCATAGGCCTTTAGCCATTCCTCCAGTACTTACAGTTGTGGATGATGCATTTAATGATGCTTGTACTGCTCCTGATTCACTTCCTCCGGCCCCTGCTAAGCCCGACAGATACTACAGGGTTCCGGACACACATTATCATTTGTATAAGGCTCCTTTTGCAGATCCTGAAACTATTTCACAGGGCCCCAAGGCTGTAGCAGCTGCCTCTGCCAAAAACCCCCTCCCCTCTGAAAGGGAATCTAGGGCCTTAGAGAGATGGGGTAAAAAAGTTTATACTTCTGCTACTCTTTCGGCTAGGGCCTTAAACTGTCAATTCCACATGATCCAGTATCAGGAATTTATGTTAGATCAGTTAACTAAAAAACTGTCCTCGCCTGAACCTTTAGACCGACAGTCCCTTCAGGAAATGGTACATAATATTCAGCAGGTCAGTAATCATTCCTTAAAATGTGGCTATGATGCACTGGAGGCTTCCTTTAGATCAGCTATGACTGGTACAATGATCAGAAGGCATGCATGGTTAAAAGAGCAGTCCTTACCAGACCATGTAAATTCAAAGCTCCTAGATGCTCCCATGGATAAACACAGTTTGTTTGGCTCCCCTGCACAGCAAGTGTTGAAGAAGGTGGAAGAGAAAGCAAAATCTGTCCAGACAGTCAAGGATTTCTTACAGGTCCAGCCTCCAAGGTTTAGTAGGAACTGGCCTTCCAAGAATTGGTCCTTTCCAGACACCACCAGAGCACAGAGAGGCAGGAATAGGCGCCCAAGAGGCAGAGGTCAATCCAGAGGTGCCTACAGGGGACGTCAGTGGCAGCCTAACAACCAGCAAAGTACTGCCACAGAACCAGCCACTACCACTTCCACAGGACAATCACAGTGACTTGGCTCTGAAACCGCCTACCAGGGAACAACTAGAAGCACCATTAGGCGGAAAGCTAGCCTTATTTTCAGTTAACTGGCATTGCATTACAGGAGACAAATGGATTTTACAGACAATAGACAAAGGTTACAGGTTTCACTTCCATACTCTACCAAGGAAGAGAGGAATGCCAAACCTACCTCCAAATCAAAAGACACGCTCTAGAACAAATAGACCACTTACTAAGGATGAGAGCTATAGAAAAGGTACCGTCTATGGAACAAGGGCAAGGATTTTACTCCAGACTTTTCCTGGTGCCAAGAAAGGAAAACCAATGGAGACCTATTCTCGACCTGTCCGCTCTGAACACATATCTCATTGTTCCAAAATTCAAGATGCTGACCCTACAGCAGCTTCTTCCCATGCTGGGCAAGGAGTCTTGGCTGGTAACTCTAGATCTCAAGGAGGCATACCTGCACGTCCCCATACGACCAAATTGCAGAAGATACCTCAGATTTCTTGCAGGATCAGAGCATTATCAATTCTCAGCATTGCCTTTTGGCTTATCTACTGCGCCCAGAGTATTCACGAAATGCCTGGCATCAGTAATTGCTCATTGCAGGCTTCAGGGAATTCAAATTTACCCTTACCTGGACGACTGCCTGTTACAAGCGGACAACAAAAACAAATTAACAAAAGATTTGAGAGAGGTTATTCACCTACTGCAAGCCCTGGGATACACAGTCAATATAAAAAAGTCAAGGCTGATACCATCCCAAAGGATAACTTTCTTGGGTGCAGAACTGGACACATCAAACCAAATGGCATTCCTCACAGCAGAAAAGCAGAAGCACATACCACTCTATTTCATGGCATTAACAACGCAGAACCAGCTTACAGCAAGGAAAGTCCTGCAAGCCCTGGGTTACATGGCATCTTGCATAATATTGATTCCACATGCCAGACTACATATGAGGAAGTTGCAATGGTACCTAAGGAATTTATGGTCTCAGCACAAGCACAGCCTAGAAACCCAAATTCCAATAATTCCATGCCTGAAGCAAGAATTCCGATGGTGGGCTCAGGCCTGTCAATTGAACAAAGGACTGCCCTTCCACAGCCCTCAACCAAGCCAGACTATCACCATGGACGCCTCAGACCTCGGTTGGGGGGCACACATGCTGGACAAGTGCATACAAGGCTTATGGACTCAAGACCAGCTGAGCCTACACATAAATCAAAAAGAGATGCTGGCAGTAAAACTGGCAATTCAGACATTCAGACCATTTCTTCAACAGGGTCAATTGCTGATAAGGACGGACAACACCACAGTTATGTGGTATATCAACAAACAGGGAGGCACACACATTCATATCCTCTATGCCGGATGGCAATGGACCTCTGGAATGTGGCCCTGAGCCTCAACATTCAGCTCCAGGCAATATTTGTGCCAGGAAAAGAAAATATACTAGCAGACATCTTAAGCAGAACTACCACGGATGCCCACGAATGGATGCTGCACCCAGACATCTTCAAATCCATTACAAGGAAATGGGGACTACCAGAAATAGACTTATTCGCATCCCCACACAACCACCAATTGAAAAAATTCTGCACAAGGACATACCACCCACTTGCTTGGAAGGTGGACTCCCTATCTTTCAGTTGGGAAAACCTGACAGCATATGCATTCCCACCTCTACCTTTGATGCACAAGGTGCTATTGAAGATCAAAGAAGATCACCCAAGGATCATCCTGATAGCTCCAGACTGGCCGAGGCAGCATTGGTACCCATTACTGAGGAGTATGTCTCGGGAACACGCTTGGCCTCTACCCCTTGTTCCTTTACTGCTAACACAGAACAACTTCAAAACCCTGCATCCAAACTTGAAAACACTGCAGCTAGCTGCTTGGAACATTGCATAAGACAAAATAACCCAGATTTGTCTCAAAGAGTTAAAGACATTGTCTTGGAGGCTCGCAGACCCTCAACAAGAAAAACTTATTCAGCAAAATGGAAAAGATATCTCATTTGGAGTGCAGCAAAAGGAGAAAATGTATCACTGGTAAACATAGCTAACATCCTGGAATACTTAGCAGAGCTTTTCCACAATGGCCTGTCCTACTCTTCCATTAAGATTCATGCGTCGGCTATTTCAGCAGAATACAACATGGATCCTCCAGTCTTCTCTCATCCTCTACTCAGGCAGTTTCTGAGAGGAATTAAAAATGTAAAGCCACCAAGGAAGCCACCATTGCCTACATGGGACTTGAACTTTGTGCTAGAAAAGTTGACACTCCCCCCTTTTGAACCAGCAGCAACAGCAGAATTACAGTACTTATCATGGAAAACTGCTTTCCTGCTTGCAATCACTTCAGCAAGAAGGGTTTCTGAATTACAGGCATTAATGGCAGTACAGCCCTTCCTTATCTTCCATCAGGATAGAGCGTCCATGAGAACTAATCCTACTTTTATGCCAAAGGTGGTCTCCAGGGTATTATTAAACCAAGCAATCCACCTACCTACATTCTTCCCCAACCCACAGAACAGGGGGGAAAGACTACTACATACCTTGGATGTGCATAGGCAATTGCGCTACTACCTGGACAGAACCAAGAACAATAGAAAAACTGACCAGCTTCTGGTAGCATATGCAACAGGAATGGAAGGAAAAGCAATTTCAAAACAGACAATCTCAAAATGGATAGGAAATTGCATTAGATTTTGTTACTCTTATCATGGCAAGACAACTCCAGAAAACATCAGACCTCACTCCACAAGGGCTACAGCCACTACTACAGCTTTTACGAGGAGTGGCTACCAAAGACATTTTAGAGGCTGCTACTTGGAGCTCCATGCATACATTTGCCAAGCATTATAATCTACCCTTATACTCCAGATCCCGAGCAGGTTTTGCCACTGCTGTTTTGCAAGGGATCTTAACTACACCATAATCTTCTTAGTACCTCCTCCCCCAGTTTGGCTATGGTATTCTACCCATTTGTTAGGACTGCAGATGCATCCTTGAAGGACATAGTACAGTTTTGTACCTACCATAAATGTAGATGTCCGAGAGGTATGCATCTGCAGTCAGGATTACCCACCCTCCTTCCCCTCTGTGGTACTCCTAGGGTATTTGCCCATCTCTTAGCTAGCTGGGGGAATCTATTATGGTGTATTTGTTTGTATATATGTATATACATGTTTATTTCTATTTGCTCTCTATTGTTTGGAAACATTTGCATTTATCCAAATTTAGCCTTCCTAGAGGGCACCTGGCATCTGGGGCAAGAAACACTGAGGAAAATGGCGTCGGCTGATGCCTTTATACCCGGTTAACTGCAGCTATGACGTCGGGTGAAGTGCGACATCAGCCGAGGCCAGACCCAGACTTTGGAATCCGGCCAACCGAAGGGCTGCCTGAGGCAGGACAACCCATTTGTTAGGACTGCAGATGCATACCTCTCGGACATCTACATTTATGGTAGGTACAAAACTGTACTTTTTTTCTCACCCCTTACTAAGGCAATTCCTCAGGGGAATCCAGAACATTAAGCCTCCAAGAAAGGCCCCAGTGCCAGCCTGGGACCTCAATTTTGTCTTAGAAAAACTGACCCTACCTCCATTTGAGCCAGCAGCTTCAGTTGACTTGCAATTTCTCTCATGGAAGACAGCTTTCCTGTTGGCAATTACCTCAGCAAGAAGGGTTTTGGAGCTACAGGCCCTAATGGCAATACCACCCTTTATTATTTTTCACAGAGACAGGGTCTCATTAAGGACCAACCCTACTTTTATGCCAAAGGTGGTATCTAGGGTTTCTTTAAATCAAGCCATTCATCTGCCTGCTTTCTTCCCCAAACCTGAGAACAAGGGGGAAAGACTGTTGCATACCTTGGACATTCACAGGCAACTTCGATACTACCTGGACAGAACCAAGGCCAGTAGGAAGTCTGAACAACTTTTTGTAGCTTACGCCCCTGCAGTCCAAGGAAAAGCAATTTCAAAACAGACTATTTCTAAATGGATTGGACATTGCATCAGATTCTGTTATTCCTTTCATGGAAAGACTGTTCCAGCCAATGTCAGACCACATTCCACCAGAGCTACAGCCACCTCTACAGCATTCCTAAGAGGGGTGCCTACCAAGGACATTCTAGAAGCTGCTACATGGAGCTCCGTGCATACATTCTCCAAACACTACAGTCTCCCTCTATACTCCAAATCCAGAGCAGGTTTTGCTTCGGCAGTCCTGCAGGGTTTGATTGCCACTCCATCTTTTTCCTAGAGCATTCCTCCTCCCCCAGCTAAGCTATGGTATTCTACCCACATGTTATGACTGCAGTTGCATTCTTGAAGGACATAGTACAGTTTTGTACCTACCATAAATGTAGATGTCCGATAGACATGCAACTGCAGTCGGATTTTCCCTCCCTCCATACCCCTCTATGCCTAGGGTCCACTCCTATCCCTCTTACTTCTTAGCTGGGGATATCTGTTATGGTGTATTTGTTTTATTGCTCATTTGTTTGTTTGGAATCCTGTTTTTGTCTTCCAATTTGATTACAGCCTTCCTTGGAGGGCACCTGGCATCTGGGGGAAGAAACACTGAAGAAAATGGCATCGGCTGATGCTTATGTACTCCAGCCGCTCTGACGTCGGAGAGAAATGCGACATCAGCCGACGTCGGACCCAGTCTTTGGAATCCGGCCGACCGAGGGCTGCCTGAGGCAGGACAACCCACATGTTATGACTGCAGTTGCATGTCTGTCGGACATTTACATTTATGGTAGGTACAAAACTGTACTTTTGCAGTCATCAGCAAACTGTCGGCCACAGGCTATCCAAGTTTATTTGGACAGCTGAGAAATTCTGAATAGTAAGGGGCCTAGCACAGGACCATGTGGTATGCCACTGGTGACTGGTCTTTTTGCTAGGGGTTAATTCACCCAGTTTGAGAGTTTGTGTCCTTTCAGTGAACCATTTGGCTACCCATCTGGTAATATAGAAGTTAACTCCCAATTGTGAGTTTCTCTATAATACCTGAGTGGGTAATTGTCAAGATAGGTGACCCCTTAGCCAGGGCCTTGGTGATATTCTTGAAGTCAACCATGTTTAACAGGGATGACTTGTATGAGAGGGTGGGTCTACTTCATTTGATAGAAAGCACATGTCTGATGTTAATCTTCTTCCCATTCATCACTGACTGGTTTGGTTCCGAGCCCGCAGAACCGAGTCTGCCTAATACCAAGGTCGCATACACCAAAAACTCTTGAGCTAAGCTACTACCCACAATGCCCTTCTCCCAGTTGCCTCAGATCTCATTTGCCATGCAGCCATATAGCAGCATTTCACCGAGCTCTCCAGCTGTTACATTTTTACAAATTTTACTGTAATTTGAAATTTCTTTCCTGTCTAACTCATTTTCTCTACCCTATTTCTCTATCTAGCTCTACCCATCGGGTATTCCTTATACCATCATTGGTAATGCCCTCTCCTACCCTTGTGGTATCTTTTGATACCATTGTTGGTATCTTTCTTTACTTGCTAGCAGTAATTTGTTTTCTTCGTGTGTATTGGATATGTCTGAGAAAAAAGGGACTTCAGGTTTCAAACATTGCACTTCCTGCAATGGTAAACTCCCCAACAGCAACTTACACGATGGTTGTGTCTATTGTCTGGGGATTTCTCACCTCTCTGTGGAACCTCCTTGTCAGATTTGTTTGAGTTTTAGTCAGCGGACGCTGAATGAGAGGAAAACAAACTTATCTTGAAAGGCCTGTTAACCTCACCTTTCTCAGAGGCCCTTTCTGTGTGGGAGGTCTCAACCCCTCCAGTGAAGGGCAAAAAAGTCCACATTCTGATCCCTCTTCATCGGCTGGTGATAAGGGCAAGTCCCACAAACACAAGGCTCACAAATCTTCTACTGAACATAAGATTGCTTCCTTTGCTCTGAATATTCCTGTTGCTTCTGTTCCAAGCTCAGCTCCAGTCCCCTCTTTGGACATGACTATAACTTTGACGTCAACACCACCTTCGGCACTGACATCTACGGCACCAGTCATAACTACAGTAATGACTACGGCTCCGACCTTATTGTCTTCAATAGTCTCTGCACCGACTTCTCCTTTCACCGCACTGAAGATGGTTCCAATGATTCCATTGGAGACGATAATTACCTCAACTCCGAGTGCCTCCTCGGCACCGAGTCCTTTCTCGACACCGTTAGTTCCTCTATTGCCTGTTTCCAAGCTAGAGTCTTTGGTGCTGACAATTGAAACACCACGGACCCAGTACTCATCCTCATTGGACCTATTCTTAGGCCAGGTGTATAGCCCTTTACTGGGCCAACTTGACTCCCCTTTGGGAGTGTCTGTAAGGTCCACCAGGAGTCCGTCTGAATTCGATGTGGTGTGACTGCTGGGCCAGCTGTTGACAGCCAGGGGGATAAACATTCCTAAGACCCATCCCACTTCAGGGTTTGAGTCTACTGCTCCCAGGATTCCCACTTATACTCCTCCCTCGGATCCATCTGTCCCGAGGCTCATAACTCCAACTTCCTTGGTGGGGGCCCATTCCTCAGTGCCCACAGTGACCCTCACTGAGGCCTCCCCTTTGGGTTTTGGTTCCATCAGAACCTTCCCTTCCTCACTCTCATGGTTGTGGGGTGGAACCCTTGGTTCTGAACATGGCTCCACTTTTTTTTATCAGTTACATCCTCTGATCCAGGGGCAATGCCTGCCCCAATCTTGCTTGAGGCTCCATCCCCGGGAGCGGGTCTGGTGGAGCGGGATGTGACCCCAGTTCTGAGATTGTTTTACTCTGTTCCAGGCTCCCATTCCTCTTTGGGCAGGCCTGCTTTCTGGGTGATGGAGAGGGTGCTTGCTTCTGGAAGCGCTCCTCCTTTGTCGGATCTTCCCCCTGCTCCTGCTGAGCTACAGCTACCACGGTCCACCTCCCAAGGACACCAAGAGCACAAGCCTCAGGAAACCCAAGTTCAGGGTAATTTTCCGTCAGAGTCTTCTTCAGATATTCCCACTGAAGAACCCCCTCTGAAGGAGTGTAAGAGGAAACACCTTGACTCTCCGGAGGAGTCTCTCTGAGGATATGGACTATGATGTTGGGGAAGGGTCCCCACGGTCACCCCCTGACTGTCTCCTTAGGAGACATCCTGGCAATATTGAAAGAGAAGGGTGGCTGGAAGCCCTCCAACCCTTCCACGGAGGAGTCAGTCTTCCTGCAGGCTTTCCGCTCTTGGCTTTCTACTTCTTGGGTGACCCCCACCTGCTGAGGAGTTAGTCCAGCTCATCATGCAGCGTGCATGGAAGAACCCTGACGAGGCTCCAAAGGCATCTGATCTCTGAACTTTCTGGAGCTCTCACAGGGCCAAGTTTCTGATGGAGCATGGGACAGGGTTGCCTCTCAACTTGCCATCCCCGAGTCTTTCTCCAACTCGTCCATGAGGTTGCTCTCCCACGCAACCGAAGGGGTGGCTAGAACTGCGGGTGCAGGTGTAGTCATGAGACGTCATGCCTGGATGTGCATCTGTGACCTGCCGGACTCTCCTCCTTTTTGAATGCCCCTATTGAACCATCATCCTTGTTTGGTTCTAAATTAAAGGACACACTGGCCAGGTGCAAGCAGGATGGAAAGACCTCGTCTGCTGTTGGCCTACATTTTTCCAAGCGTCAACGTTCTTCTTCCAAGAACCAGAGGAGTGGGAAAATATGGCACAAAAAATCTCAAGGTCCTTTCCGCAACGCACGTGGTGAGGATTCCCCTAGAGGCAGAGGGGGTTCTAATGGTGGAAGACGCCCCTTTAGGGGCAGAGGGGGTCCCCAAAATCAAGACTCCAGGAATTCTTTCTCTGGGTGGTCTTAACGCTCCTGAAGCATTGCCCGATTGCTTTCCTGTGGAAGCAGTCGGGACTTGTTTTTCTCTGCACCAAACTGCCTGGCACTCTATTACAAACGATCAGTGGGTGCAGAGAATAATCTGTAGAGGCTATTACATCCCTCTAATACCACGCCCAAAACCTACAAAGAACCTTCCTGATATTCCACACAGTCAAAGGGAAGAAGCGGCTTCAGAGATAAAGCGGTGTCAAAAAAGTCATCCAACCAGTCCCCCCCAGATCAATGCAGATCCGGTGTTTACTCAAGATTTTTAGTGCCAAAAAAGACCAGGGACTGGAAACCCATTTTGGATCTCAGCCATCTAAATAAGTCAGTGGTTCAAACCAGATTCTGTATGGTCACTATACAATCCATTCTCCCTTTCTTACGGGAGGCTGTTTGGATGTGCTCGATAGACCTCCGGGATGCGTATTACCACATCAAAATGGGCAAATGGTCCAGGAGTCTCTCTCACTTCTGGCTAGGAGGCAATCATTACCAGTTCAGAGCCCTGCCATTTGGTTTCTCGATGGCCTCTGTGTGTTCATGAAATACCTAGCAGTGGTGACAACTCATCTGAGACTTCAGGGATTCCAGGTGTTTCCATATTTAGACAATTGGCTCTTCTGCGCCCCCACCAAGTGTCTCCTGACCATAGCTCTTCGCTACACACTCTCACTGGCAGAGTCTCTAGGCATCACAGTCCACTGGGAAAAATCCAATCTACAACTTACCCAACAATTGAATTTATAGGGGCAGTTTTCAATACTCGAACAAGCCTGGTATCTCTTCCAGCTCACAGGATAAGATTACAAGTGATACTCTGTCAAAGAAAGGTGTCCGCAAGAGAAGTTCTCCAGCTTCTAGGGTCTGTGACTGCAGCCAATCCTATTGTTCCTCTGACAAGATTACATATGAGATTGTTACAATGGCTCCTTTTGTCCCAGTGAGTGGCAAATCTTCATCCCATAATCTCACAGATCCTCGTCACCAATTCCTGCAAGCAAGATCTTCTTTGGCGGATGAGGCCAGAAGAAAATCTTTGGTGTCGCCCCTTCCAGATCCCTCAACCCAATGCCACCGGGACCTCTGATGCTTTCCTGATAGGGTGGGGGGCCATTTTCAAGGAAAGACAGTCCAAGGCACATGATCCAGCTTAGAGGCCAACTTGCATATCGGTGTTCTGGCATTTAGAGCGGGGCTGTTGGCATTGCAGGCACTACATCCACTCCTTTCTTCAGGAATGATTGCGATTCAATCAGACAATGTCAGTAGTCTGGTACATAAACAAGGAAGGGACCAAATCCTACCCCCTGTGTCGAGAGGCCATGAGAATTTGGCACTGGGCGATAGCTTCCAACCACTTTCTTATAGCAATGCATATCCTGGGAAGCTCCAATGTGATTGTGGACAGGCTGAGCAGATGCATCCTCCTTCCACAGGAGTGGTCTCTCAATCCAAATGTGACGGCAGAAATTTTCAGCCTTTTGGGGCCAGCCTTGCTGCAATCTCTTTGCTTCCCCTTCAGACAATAAATGCAGCAGCTTCTTTGCCCTCTTTCCCCCAGAAGGGGTGTCACTGAGAGACACTTTGACTCACAATTGGCCCACGGGTCTCCTTTATGCTTATCCTCCAATTCCCTTGAAACCCCTATTTTTAAAGAAAGCAATTCGGTTGAGATTCAAGGTGATCCTCATTGCCCTATTCTGGCCTCGACAGGTGTGGATCCCCTTCCTCCAGCCTCACCTTTTACAACCTCCATGGACACTCGTCAGGACCTAATCTCTCACCCACAAGTCTTGACTCCCCCAAATCTATTCACTCTCACTGCTTGGTTTCTTCACTTCGTTAGTCGCCAGGCAGGAAATCCTCTCCTGATCTGTTCACAATATTATTCTGGCCTCCCATAAGCCATCCACCAGAAAACTCTACAGAGATAAGTGGAAAAGGTTCACGCTCCGGTCCAAAGAACAGATGTTAGACCCCCTTCTCAGCTCCTGTATCTGTTGTAGTTAAATACCTTTTTGAGTTTGAGAATGGAGCCTCAGCTTCTACTATTTGAGTCCATTTGGGAGCTATCTCCAATTTTCATAATGGTCTAGAAGGCGTTCCACTTATCTCCACCCACATTTGCAAGACCTTTCTCAAAGGAGTTTTCCGTAGTAGATCCCCAATTAGATGGCCTGTAGAGACATGGAATCTCTCTCTGGTATTAGGCTCTCTCTTTACCCACTTTTGAGCCTGCTGCAAAATGTGATCTTATATTTCTATCATGGAAATCTCTATTTTTGGTGGAGGTCACATCAGCTGGATGTATATTGGAATTACAACTTTATGCATCAAGAGTCTGTATTTAATCTTTCATAAAGACAGAGTATCTCTTCGTACTAATCCATCTTTTCACCCCAAAGTGATTTCTTTGTCAACCAGTCCATTGAGCTCCCAGTGTTTTTTTTCCAAATTATTCCAGTAAAGGAGAATGCTGTCTACACTCATTGGATGTACATAGACAGTTGTGTTTTTACTTGGACAGGACTAAATATTTCTGCAAGTCGAATCAACTTTTCATCTCCTTCTCTGGACCAAAAATGGGATGTGCCGTATCAAAAGTCACTTTATCAAAATAGCTCCAAGATTGTATTACTTTTTCATACTCACAAGCAAATGAACCTAAACCTGTTAATATTGAAGCTGATTCAACGAGAACCATAGCAACTTCTGTTGCTTTTCACTGCAGAGCTTCTATAGGTTCATAGGTTGGTACTAGGCTATCAGCCCTAGGGCCTATACAAGCCTAGCCATAACAATTCCCTGGCTATTTCTTCCCACACTATTTACTTCCCTGGACCCCTGTCTAGCAGGGCGACTGACGTGATCCCCGGGGTGAATTTCCTTTCTCCCATCCAATCGTCAAGGTTTCTTTTGAAGAGGACCAAAGAGGCACTCTGCTTGACATGTATGGGCAATCTATTCCAGAGTCTGGGGAGTCTCTGGGTCAGGAACCTATCCCTCCAGCATGTTTTGTTTATTGCGATGACGAGGTTTAGATCCCTGGAGCATGTAGCTCTGAGGGATTGGGATTTCTTTAAGTGTAGCATGTCCAACAGCTCTGGGTTTGACATGGCCTTGTATGTTAAGCAAAGATTGCCTCCAAGTAGACGATATGCGACAGAGTATAGCTGGAGTTTTTTAAGGCGGTCAGTGTAGGGCATCTGCTTTAGGCCTATGATTCTTTTAGTGAGGTATTTCTATGGCCTTTCCAGTTGTTGCAGATGTCTTGAGAGGTACATACCAAACGGGGCATTGTATTCTATAATGGGTCTAATGAGGGATGAGTACAGTGGGACAATGACCTCCTTTTTTCTTGATGAAAAGCCCTTAGTGATGAGGTATGCCACATAGGATTTCCTGACTGTTGTGGCGATGTGGTTATCGAAGGTGAGACCACTGTCCACCTGTGTCCCTAAGTCTCTTATCAAACTTTCGGTGTTTAGTGTACTGCCACCTATATGGTATTTCATGGATACATGTTTTTTCCCAAAGGGGATAACTATACATTTCTTGGCATTGAGCTTGAGCTCATGGCTCTGGCACCAAGCATCTGTTTCTGTAAGGCCCTTTTGTAGAGTATCCACATCATTTGGGGATTTGATAATGGCTCCCAGTTTGCGGTCATCTGCAAACTTTGTTATCAAGAGTCCCTTAGTATTAGCCTGTACTTCACAGAAGTAGATGCCAAACAAGAGCGGTCCCAGGACTGAACCCTGAGGTACTCCACTTGTCACTTGTCTGGAGCTGGATTTGGAGTCGGCTACTTTTACAGTGTGGGTTCTATCAGTAAGCAACCCATTGGGTGACATAGGGATTAATGCCCAGCTTAGTAAGTTTATCTATGATTCCAGAGTGGGGGATGGTGTCAAAGGCCTTGGCAAGGTCTAGATAGGCTGTGTGGACCACCTTACCCTTGTCCATGGCTCTGGAGACTGATTCGAAGAAGTCAATCAAGTTCAGGAGACAAGATCGGCCCTTCACGAACCCAAACTGGGTGGGGTCCAGTGTTTGAAGGTTGCCAATGTCTTTGTTTATAAGTTCCATGATAAATACGCTCCATGGCCTTACAGATAAGGCTTGTCAGACTGATGGGACGGTAGTTTCCGGGATCCAAGGAGGATCCCCCCTTGTGGAGTGGGATAACTGTAGCTGTGCGCCACTCAGTGGGCACGAAACCTGAGGTGAGGCTATGATTAAACATGACACTTAGGTGAGGTGCCAGTTCATATTGTAGTTCATGTAGTACACAGCCCGGGATGTCATCTGGTCCCATGGATGCTGTATTCTTAGCTTTGGAGAGTGCGTTTTTTACCTGTGTGGCCATTATTACCTGAATTTGGCAATCTTCCGGTATTGAGATGGGCCATTTAGAGGGTGAGAGGGGGGTGAAGTTGGCACTGAATCGATCTGCCAGGATATTGACAATATCCTTGGGATCAGTATATTTAATGCCATTCTGTTTTAGCTCAGAGCAGATCTGAGCATTGCCATTTAGATTCTTGACATAGTTATAGAATGCCTTGTTGTCTTTGGAATCTTTGGCAATTTTATTTTCGTAACTAGCTTTGGAGGATTTTATGAGGGATCTCAGTTTCTTACTGAGGCTGGTAAGGAAGTTTTTTGCATCCTGGGATTTTCCTCTTTTCTGCAACAGTTTCTTCCTTTTGTTGTAAAGTTTGTTTATGGCAGGGGACCACCAGATTGGCTTCTTTTTTTGGATGAGAGCATCTTGGTTCTATTTGGGATGGCACGATTTATGCATGAGTGGATGTGCTTGTACAGTGCCTTAGTGTAGGATTTAGCAGTTGAACTTTCAGCTCCCGTCTGCATGGGTGTTATGAAGTTTATCATTTCTGACTTGAGTAGCATGAAGTTGGCTTTGGAGAAGTTTTTTATGGAGGCTTCCTTACTTGGGGGGTGGGGGTGGGATGTGGATGTTAAGGGTGATTAGCTTATGGTCAGACGTGACTAACGAGGGGGTGACCATAGGTGTGGAGCATAGATTTTCCCATGTTGGTAATGACCAGGTCTAGGATATTGGAGCCCCTGGTGGGACAATGGATTAGTTGATCCAGGGCGTTGGGCAAAGGTGTTGGTACATGAGTAGCTTTCCCAGTTAATGGCAGGGTAGTTAAAATCACCCAGTATTAGGGTGTTTGGTTCTATCTTAATATTTTCCAGTATGTTTAGAAAGGTGTAGTGAGAATCCTGGGGTATGGTGGGGGATCTGTAGCAAGCTACAATTTGGATTGCAGTCTTACCTAGTGTTAGTTGCACCTGGAGAATTTCAGACGCATTGTGTTGGGCAACTAGCCTGGTGGTGTGAATATCCTTGGTGAATATTGTCACTCCTCCACCTTCAGACTATGGACGACATTTGCGCAGTAGCCATTCGGGCTAAACCCCATACTTTCATCAAACATTACAAATTGGACATGGTCTCCAGGGGAAGAGTGGCCTTTGGCTCAGTGGTTCTCAGGAATTTTCTTCCATTAGGGCCAGCCAGGTTTTCAAGTAGCTTGGGATTCTGCCCCATCAGTGATGAATGGGAAGATTAACAACATCAGATGAAGTTATGTCTTACTATGACTTTCCATCCGTGTTGTTGATCTTCCATTCATCACATCCCACTCTCCGTCTCCCACCAAAGGCTCCTGATGGATATTATGGGTCCTTGTGGTGTTTTAGGGTTTCTGCACAGAAATGGCCTCTGCTTTTACTTCTATATGTTGCATGCAAGCTCCATCTGAGGTAACTGGGAGAAGGGCATTGTGGGTAGCAGCTTAGCTTGAGAGTTTTTGGTATATGCGAGCTTGGTATTAGGCCGACTTGGTTCCGAGGGCTCAGAATCGAACCCATCAGTGATGAATGGAAGAAGATCAACAACACAGATGGAACGTTATGGTAAGACCTAACTTCTTTTTCACTGAAACATTTGATAGAAGTCTCATTTCATTGAAAATCAATTCCCTGAGCACAATTCAGTGAAAGCTCACTTCACTGAAAACTCATTTGACTGAAACTCATTTTGTAGAAACATATATATACCCTCTTCCCCACTATAGTGCTACCCTGGAGTTAGTATATATAGTAAGGGGGGTTTGGGGGGCACAGCCCCCACATTTGAAACGTAAATCATAAACATGCATACTTAGAAGTCGAATGAATAACTTTCCAGAATATATATATCCAAACTATGTGGGGGTCTATGCCCCCACACCCCCCAATGTGGGGGGCTGTGCCCCTCAAACTCCCCCTTACTATATATACTAACTCCAGGGTTGCACTACAGTGGGGAAGAGGGCATATACCTTTCTATGAAATGAGTTTCAGTCAAATGAGTTTTCTGTGAATTGTGCTTGGGGAATTGATTTTCAGTGAAATGAGACTTTTATCAAATGAGTTTCAGTGAAATGTGCTTTCCATTAAATGAAGTAGACCCAAGAGGGCACACTTAAAGGATTTAAAAGTACAATTGTTAAATGCCCCTGTAGACAAGGATTTCCTGTTTGATAATTCTTCTGTGGAAGTTAACAAAAAGTTAGAAGTGAGGGCTTAATTCAGCCAAGGAGATCAACTGAAAATTTCTTTTTAACTTCAGTTCCTAAATTTTAAAGGAACTACTCTTCCAATCCATGCCCTTTTTTTCTTTTCTTTTTGCTGGCCCGCAAAAATATAGAAAAGAGCCATTCAAAAGGAAGAGACGGGGTGATTCTAACCTAATGGATCTCACAGATCCAACCCCAAAGAAAAACATTCTGTCTTCCTATGTTCCTTGTCCCCTCCCATTTCTGTCCTTTCTGTGAAAATTAGAGCAGATCTTTTTTACTATGTCTTCTTATATAGAAATTAATAGCCATGGATTCTTGTGTGTTAAAACAGAGCATGGTTTCAAACTAAAATGAGCATCTATCATCAATTCCATCAGGTATTCCTTAGCTCCCAAAAAGTTTGAACTTTTGCCTCCAGTCATTGTATATGTACTCCTGCAGGGAGTGATTGAGCCAGTCCCCTCAAACAAACATGGACAATTATTATTTACTCAAGACTTTGTTCTAGACCACAGAGGGAACTTAAGATGCCTATTCTGAATGCATCCAGTCTAAACATTTCCTCCTTATTCCAAAGTTCAAAATGTTAACTCTTCAGACTCCTTTTAGCCATTTCATCCTGTCTGCCACTGGATACCCCTCTTTCCTCATTTATTTATTTAGCATTTGTTAACTGGGAAAGTCCGACTTGGAACTAAGCCAATTTTCAGCGGAGGCCCAAGGAGAAATTATACCAAGTCAAACGTTTTTTTTTTTAAGGGGGAGGGGGTTGCATATCAGACCACCAAAAAACAGATGGCTGCTTCTTGGGATATACATTTTTCATGCCTTAGTTCAGTTATATTTCTTTGATGCCTGTGGTTAGAAGTACTTGTTCCTTTTATGGGCACGTACCATGGTTTCACACATTGCAATAGGTGGCAGCTTGTGTCAGCCAGTTCTGTTCTGCCACTTGCACACTTTTGATCTCCGTCTTCACATTAATCATGGAAGCGTTCCCCTTTTCTGTGTCTAAAACAGCTAAGCTTTTGAAAGGCTCATGAGTCAGCTGAATCATGAACCATGATCTGCATCAGGTTGGCTTATTTCTCTCAAGAGAAGTGCATTGTATGAAACACTGCTCTAAGTGACAGGGTCCTATGTGTAGTGCTATGTCCATAGTGAAGTACCATCAGAAGACAAAGGAAGTGGAGGGCAGCAAACACAGGTCATCCCCAGCTGGAAACAAGTCTATTCCTGAGACAACCTTTGCTATTCCTATGGGTCACATCTTCACACTCTGTTATTGAAGACTTCAGTTTGTAGCTTGTTTTCCACCATCGCTGATGTCAAAGAAAAGGGGTTTGTACACTCAGAATTCACCCAGAAGATGCTTCTTGGGTTGTAAACATCACCATTTTACAGTTGAATGGCTGGACCATACAAGCAATTGGCCTGCTTTAGAGCAGCTGCTAAGTCTTCTGACCAAAGCACAGTGGAAACATGCAGAAACAAAGATTTTTCTGCGGAGGAATCCCCGTGTCCTGCAGAACTTAATTCCCTAAGGCAAGGAGTGTCCATTATGTCTTCAGATGGCATGGTTTGCAAGAGTGCATACTTAGAAGTAGACACATATTTCTTATTGAAAAAAATGGACACCTTTGAGAGTCTCACTTCAAGCAGCTGTAACAGATTTGCACAACTGCCCCCTTTAAAAAAAAGTTAATAATTTGCCCTGGAGAGATTCCATAGTTGGCATGTCTTTATCTTTCATCACATGGTTTTAAAAGCTTGTGGGTGGAAGGCATTTTCTTAATAAAGCAGTCTGGCAGCTTTTTTTTTTTATTTATTTCACTGATTTCCAGGCAAACCCAGGGATTCAGAAATGACTGGCCCAGTGCAATTTTGATGAGTCTCAATGCTTACTACCCATGAGTGTAGCCAGGACATTGTGCATGATGAACAGCTTCTAATCTTGGCTGCATGACTTCAACCAGGTTGTTTTAAATGTTGAAATGTGTATCTTAGAAGAGCTGAAACACAGAAAAGTAATATGATGTACCAACCTGTAGCAGACTTGACAATATTCAAAATATGAGCAGTGGACTTGTATTATAATATGAATATCATAGTAAAGGAGAATGTGATACCCTCTTAGTCGACCCATCACTTCAGTCCACATGCTAGTACATCCCTAGTCCTTTAGCAGGGTGAGCCCCTGAAGCAGATTAAACAGGATCCTAAAGCAAACATGTCAGGAAATGTTGCATGTGTGTAGACTTATAGCTAGAAATGAAAGATAGGCCTCAAGAGAATTGAACATATGATTTTCATACTGATTTTTCATAGCAGTGCTAACAAGATGAACTACTGATCCTGTCAGAGTAAAGGATCATAAAAGGCCATAATGGCTAAGGTCTTTGCCTCCCATGCACAAGGTACAAGGTTTGATCCTGACTCTTGACCACAGCTTGCATGTTCTCCCTGTGTCTGTGAGGTTCCTGTCACTTCCTGATAACGTGCCGAGTTTTTCCACTTCAAACTCACATGGAGTTGTTGGCAGCAGCACAGATTCTAGATTGTGCCCTATCAGAGAAACAGTTGTACATGCACCAACCTTTTTGGATATTAGCTGTAATTCACAGTATCCTCTAGACAAGAGAAAATGGATCATAGACTGAGTGCCTTGCCAGGTTTAGCTACTTAGTGGTGTAACAACAGACTCTAGATAATTTGGTTGTGTTAACTAATGTTGCAAAACACTGGCGTGGGTATTTGCTGGTGATAAGTGGGTTGAGGACCTGTACTACTCTGAACTATAACTAGGATCCATATTAATGGTGAATGGGCATATATACCCATATCGGCCTGTGTGTACCCACCATAAAGATTAACCGCCCTGAGTTGGTAAGCTACAAGTTGACCAGCAATCAGTTCTCCAGCTTGGGTTATCTGGGATAGGTTTTTTGAGTGAAAGTTGGACATGGAGAGGCCATAGAAGTACCTCATGAAGAGGATCATGGGCATTAAACACATGTCCTACACGGACAAACTCAAAAGACTCCAGCTAGTTTCTGCCTCATATCACCTACTTAGTGGTGATCTCTGCTTGACTTACAAAGCCATGTCTGACCCAGCTCTGTTAGAAATGCTGCAGCTGAAGAAATCCCAATCCTTCTGTACCACATGCTCCAGGGACCTCAGCCTCATTACCACAATCAACAGAACATGCTGGAGGGACAGGTTCCTCACCCAGAGACTGCCCATGCTCTGGAATAGACTTCCCATACATGGCAAGCAGAACGCCTTGTCCCTCTTCAAGAAAAATCTTGAGTGGATGGGTAATAGATCACTCCAGTGGCTGTACTTGATAGAGGCACTGGGAACTAACTTTTGGTGGCATGATGCCAGGTCACTTCTATGGGCTAGGCTTGTAATGGCTCCAGGGCTATTAGCCTAGTACACCTCTATGAACCTATAAAACCAATCAGCCTGGCAAATATGAACCAAGGATTGCTGCACTCAATATAGGTTCATTGACAGTAAGCAGCTTGGAAATGGATGACCAGTAGGAGGCTGAACATTCTCTGTATCCAGAAGACTGGTGCCAGGGCAGTGCAGCAAAGACACTTTGCTTGGGATCCAGAGTCTACTTCTCGGGAGAAGGATGGTGTGATAATTGTGGTGAGGAAGAGGCTTCAGAAAACAGTGAGGGATGCCATCAGAATAAGTGAAAAACTGTTGACAATCAGACTAGGCTAGGGTACTAGTCTTAATCTTAATCCTTGTCCCACAACAAGGTTATGATAATGAAGGAATGAGTGCATTCGGATGACTGCAGGACCTACTAAGTAAAGCAGGACAACATGAAATTGGTGATGAGTGACCTAAATACACATACTGGGCCAGCCAGACTAGGATATGAGAACTGCATGGATCCACATGGGTGGGGCAGCAATAAGGTAGAGGTCATTCTAGATGTGTCTGGCAAATGCCTTGATGGTGGCCAACACAGTTCAGCAAGAGGCAGAGTCACAGGATCACATACTGGAGTGGCCAACATGTAACTCTGGTAGACATCGTCCTAACAAGGAACAGGCAGTGTGGTTGAATCAGTGATTGCAAAGTCATCCCAACTGAAAGTGTTGGCTCACAGCATAAATCACTGGTTGCTGCAATCAACTGCAAGTAGTGATCAGAGAAGGCCCTGAAGTCAAGAGTCCAGGCCGAAGACCTAGAAGTTGACTAGAGTGAAAGCTCAAGAGTTCAAGAATTACACTAGGCTCTAGTATCTCGAAAAGAAGAGCAGGTAGTTGGAGTTGAAGAATGGCAGCAGCTCAAAATAGCTTATGTAAGGCCTATAAACAGAAATGTGGCCAAGCCAGGTATATAAAGAAAGCCGATGGTGGAATGCAGAAATCCAGGAAGTCATGGAAAGAGAGGAGGAGTGGAGCAAAAAGTGGGAGATAAAGATGGACCAGGCTAACAAGCAGTACAGGTAAGCTAATAAAAAGGCTTAAGAGAACAGTTGCAATAGCAAAGAACAAGGTAAGCAGGGACACACTACCGTTTTTTGGAAAGTGGCACAGTAGATGGCACAAAAACTCTTGGGCTACAAGGCAAAGACAAAAATATAATGATGATAGACACCCTTCGTCACGGATGCTAGTAACAACCTGCTCACCAGTCCACAGGAAATCAAAGGCAAATGAAAGGAGTACTTTCAGCAGATTCTGAAAACAGAAAACCCAAAGGAGCCGTACTACCTCAGACACAGTGTGCAATAAAAGATGGAGTAGCCCACCTTAAAAAAAATGAAAGCAGTACTAAGGAAAATGAATTCAGGGAAATAAGCAGCCTCAAATGAGGTTACAGCAGATATGATCAACATGTTGGATGAGATCAGAGAGAAATGGCTGCTGAAGGTACTTTTAGCAGTATGGGGAGAAAAGCATATCCCACATGACTGGAGGGTAAGCATACAAGTGCCAGTATAAAAGAACAAATGGGGCATCCAGAACTGTGGGGAGTACAGAGGTATCAAACTTCTGTCATATTAAATGAAAGTTCATGGGAGGGTGATTGATAACAAATATGCAGAGTAGTAGAAAGTCAGATGGGAGATGAGCAGTTCAGATTCAGATCAGGATGCAGCACAGCTGACCTAATGTTGGCAGTGAGACAGATAAGACGCTAGGTGGAGAGTGTCCAATTGGGCATTCCTAGACTAGTAGAAAGTATGGAGACTGATTTGGGCAGAGTCCTGGTTCAAAGTCTTTGAAACATTGGTGGGCTTGACATAATGGTTAACATTTTCACCTCAAAGACATAAGGTGCAGGGTTTAATTGGTTAGGCTCAAAATGGCCCTTCTAGGCAGTTAGCCTAGTTTCCAGCTATGTACCTATGGTAGATTTAGTGCAGGTTATGTACAAGAACCCAATGGCTGAAGTACGAACAGTTGTTTGCAAGCTCAGAGGAGTGCCCAGTGGGAGAGAGTGTGCATCAGGGTTCAGCTCTGAGTCCACTGCTGATGTCCTTCCATTTCACTGTTGCAGTATTCTTTACAATAGGGATCCCCTGCCAAAGGCACCATGATGTCCAGCCAGCATACCAAAACCTTTAGGTTGCTTTAAGGTATGCCATACGTCACATGTATGCTCCCTGAGTACAGCAAAGGGCATAAAGGTGAGTTCCAGATGTACCACCCTCAGAACGTCTTAGCTGCCAGTCCAAATGCTTGTCTGTCAGTCTGAACACTCGAGTCATTGTTGGTTCACCAAGCCATTTCAGATAAGTGCCCCATTGGGGTTTTTTGGTCTTATCTTTTTCTTTTTATTTGCTTGTATGGTTTTATGTCATATAGAAGGGGTACATGCCAATGTGGGAGACAGATTCCCAGTAAAACAGTCATGAGCAGTGCTTGTTTGCCTTTATCACCTCCTTTAGCTTCTAGATTTGAGGCTCAACAGTTTCTAAAGTTATCCTTATTAGACCTCCAAGGAAGCCTGCCTCTCCTCTCTGGAATTTTTAATTTTTATAAAAATTGACCCAGGCTGCTTTTGAGATTCAAGTATGTGGGAGAGAAGTGATTGAGGAATCAGAGGTGCTGCAACCAACTGGTACAGTGTGTCAGAGGGTAGTGTATGGCAGAAGAATGCCAAAGAAGATGAAAAGTACAGTGTACAAAACAGTGGTGCAACCAGTACTATTGCATGGTTCAGAAACTTGGCAGAGCAGTTGAGGAAGCTAGAGGATTCAGCGATTAAGTGCCTGAGATGGGTATAGGATGCAAACTATGGAACAGATGAAGAATTGAAGACATCAGAGCAAAGTAGATCCAGTTGCAGAGGTAGAGACCGAATTACGGGCAGCGCAGTGGTGTAGTGGATAGAGTTGATGCCTCAGCAAGAAGTTCTCTGGCTTGATTCTTGGCTAGGGTGCCTTCTGTGTGGAGTCTGCATGTCCTCCCAGTGTTCGCTTGGGTTTCTTCTGAGTGCTCAAGTTTCCTCCCACACTCCAAAGAAATGCGTCTGGGGCATTTCTCCCTGGGTCTCCTCTGAAAATGGGCTGTGTCCCAGTCAGACTTTCCCAGTAAACAAATGTTAAATAAATGCTGCTTTTGAGCACTGCAGAAAAACAGAAGACTTGGTGAAGATTTGGGACAGACAGGAAACAGACAAGAGGAAATAGGGGCTTCCAGGAGACAGATTGTGTGAGAGAAGACCTGTGACAGTCAGGCATAACTTTCAAAGAGGTTAGGAGAGTGGCATTGAATTGAGAGATGGTGACAGTTGACACAACACCTCAACCCCATGTAGAAAATGGGAAAAGGGGGTAGATGATGTGCAGTCTGATAGCAAGAAAAGAAAGATGAGCTTCAAGGGAATTGAGCCCATCACCATTCCAGTGCATTAGCAAGGAGTGCCACTAAAGCAGTCAAACTAAAAGGAATCGTAAAACACATACATCAGGGAAATGGGATATGTTTACAGACTGCACACCAAACATTGTAAAATAACACACAACCCAGGAAATTTGAATCCCCCACCCAGTGCAATGACGCAGTGAAAATTATTTCATGAGTGCACTGGGCCATCAAAACAGAATTAATTTATTAGCTTTATTGCATTTCATATTAGCATGGTGATGCTTGGCTTATTTATGCAACCAGTTAGTACATGACATATTTGTATTTATTTTTGCTAAGGATGTGGAGTGACTTTTCTAGTTGTTTGTACATGTATATTGATGTTGCTTTGCACGGCCCATTATGCAACTATGAACATGAATGTTCATAAATGTTTTATTAGCTCATTATGGGCATATGTGTGGTTATCTGATTTTTTTACCAGAATAAATGTTATAAAGAGAATAGGAGATGGATGGCATGGAGAAGTAAGCAGGGGAGCCATTAAAGAATGAGCAGACTTTAGGTGGGGTAGAAGGAGCATGTCTCTCAACAATGCAAGATGAATGCAGAAGTAAATGTGGGTAGAAACTGCCAGACTCCTTCACAGAATTTACATATTGATAAGAATGTTTAATTTCAGGGTAATTGAATATACAATAGCATATTCTCTGAACCAGAGCATCAGCCAGGTGTGCCACAGAACCCTTTACAGGGAGGGTGTAGGTAAAACATATTTCAGGGAAATGGAACACATGATAACAAGAAAAGAAAAATACATCTGAATGGATTTGAACCCATGCATTTGTCATTCATATTTCCTGAACTAGAGCATTACCCAGCTATGTCACAGAAGCAGTCATAGGAAAGGCACCAGGAAAACCACATTGTATGGGAATGGAATACAAATGTAGATATTGTAAAACAACATATTATACTCAGGGGGGGATTAGAATCCTGCACCAAATGATATGGCAGAGTACACATCACTTAATGACCACAATGAACTGTGGAAGATGTTACAGTGAAACTATTAACTTTACCTTATTTCATAATTACTTGCTGATATGCATAGATGCTCTGCTCATTTGCAAGACTGATAGCAATATTGATGTTAATCATTCATACTGCTGCAGTAGCCTTTAGGATATATTGGTTGTTTCCCTGCTTAGGAAACAACCAACCAGCTGCAACAAGCTCTGGCTCCCTTACACCTTCACTCTGGCTGCGGATTGGCTAAAAGCAGGGAAATCAGCAGTCAATGTGAAGATTTAGACAGTACTCTTTTGCCTTCCCAGGAAGAAGCATCCGTGAGGCATCACAGGAGCAGCAGTTGGCTAAAAGCTTTGTTTCTGGCAAATAAGTCCCCAAAGGGGAACCCCTACACACACAAATGATTGCCATTTTTAAGAAAAGTCATGTATATTTTAATTTTTGACTGAAAGTGATATTTCCCATTTAAGAAACTGTATTCTCTTTTTACAGTATTGGACGTTTCCAGTCAGGGACCTCTATTTTTAGTTATCAGTCTTCTGAAGTAACTTGGACTATTTTTATCTGAGAAATTGATTTACTGTTTGTGTAAACTTTATATTTTTCACTATATTTACTGACATTTGTTGACCGGGAAAGTCCACTGGATCAAAGACCCATTTTCAATGGAGGCCCTGGGGGGGGGGGGGCCCACATAACATAAGTAACAATTTTTGAGACAAATTATACAGTTAGAAGTTGAACAATTAAATATAATAGACAAAGTTAATGCAGTAGATTGATGCATATCAATTTAAAGGTTAAGTAAAAAAAAATGGTGAAAGGTTTGGGGGAAAGCCTCATATAACATAAGAAGTAAAAAAATGCTGAGACAAAATTATAGTTAGAAGTTGAACAATGAAATACAATGGACAAAGTTAATGCAGTAGATTGATACGCATCACTTTAAAGGTTAAATTAAAAAAAAGTGGTGAAAGGTGAAATATAATGGGAAAGATGGCCTGTTTCACCTTTAATTTGCAAGAGGAAGGAAAAAAAGGAGGATAAAGTTAGACAGGTGTAAGTGTTGACAAAGATGAAAAAGGACCATGGCTAAGACAGGGTGACTTAGAGGTACAGCAGTAGAAATAATAGTATTGAGTGGAAGTTCATGACAACTTGTTTGTACAGCAGTTGGAAAGGGAAAGAAAGAAAACAGTGGTGGAGATTAGGACTGGAGTTATCATGAAATCAAGGTGGTTTTATAGGTTGGTGGTTTTAGATGATTTAAACAGGTGCAGATATGATGGTTGAGATAGAGACTTTGGTTTAGCTTTGAAGGTACTTAGGGAGTCTAGCCGAGTGATGAGGGGAGGTAGGTTGTTCCAGAGCTTGGTAATCTTATAAGAATATCGGCTCTGTCTGGCTCTCTTGTTGGGTTTGGACATGCATAAAAGCTGCTTTTGTGAGGAACGAAGGTTATATGCTGGGACATAGGTTGATAGGTTGGAGTAATGGGCAGTTATAAAGTTTGTAAATGAGTTTATGGGTAAGAGTGAGTTGTGTGTAGTGTAAGTGGTGAGGGAATTCGAGCCAGTTTAATTCTGAGATGGCTTGACAATGATGTGATTGGTTGGACATTCCTGAGGCAAATTTTGCTATTTTGTAGTAGCATGATTCAAGTTTTCAGTGATGTAAGGAGATTTGTGAAAATGGGACTGCCATAGAGGAGGGATGGAAAGTGTTTGCAAGCTGTATTTTTGTAGGTTTGTCTAGGTAATGTTTGTGACTGTAAAGTTTACCTAGTTTGAAGTGGGTCTTTTTTATTGTATTCAAAATAATGGGATTCAAAGGTGTTTGTCATCAATTGTTATTCCTAGTAGTTTTGCTGTTTTGACCTGTTCTACTATTGTTGTTCTGAGAGAGAATTTTGAAGTCAGAGCCTAGTGGTTTTGATGAAAATAACAGGAGTTTTGATTTTTTGGGGTTCAATAGTAGTTGGGTATCAGTTAACCACACTTCAATGGATGTAAAAGTGGTTTGTGTGAACCTTTGTAGATTGGATAAGTTACTGGAGCTGGAGATTATGGTGGAGTCGTCGGCATACTGGGCAAGGGTGCTTTGTAGGCATGGTTTGTGGAGATTGTTTATGAATATTTTAAAGAGAAGTGGTCCTAGAATTCAGCCTTGGGGAACTCCTGTATTATTGTCAAGATGGTGTGAGTTTAGTTTGCCATTTTACAGCTTGTTTCCAATTTTGTAGATAGCTTGAAAACCAAGTAAGTGCATTTGGGGTGCAGCCTCTTACTTCTAGTTTTTGCAGTAATTTGGCATGTGATACTGTATCAAAAGCCCTGGATAGATCTAATAGGATCACAGAAGTAATAAGGTCTGCATCCAAGGCTTTAAAAACAGTATCTGTGAATGACAGTAGAGCTGTAGTGCTTCTGTAGTGACAGGCAGGAATATATATATTAGTGCAGTGTGTATGGTGACTTCATGATAGTCTACCTGATGTATTGTTTTTGTTGTCAGTGTGTTTAAGTACTTGAATGAGGTACTGACAGAATTTTATGTTCTGTTGCTGCTTTTTTCTTGTGAAGTGACTGGAAAAAGTGTTTGTGTGTTGCATGTGAATACTCAGTGACAACTTACCCTCTGACTCACTCCAGCAGTGCCTACCACTTTTAGCTCCTTTTCCTGAACTACAGCATGGCTACTTTGGTCCTGCTGACTCTTCTCTCACTGTCCCTAGAAAGAAAAAAAAATCACCTGCCACAAAGTCCTTGCTGTGTCCTTGGATAGGAGATAAGAAATTCACCCCGGGGATCATGTCAATCGCCCTGCTAGACAGGGGTCCAGGGAAGTAAATATTGTGGGAAGAAATATCCAGGGAATTGTTATGGCTAGGCTTGTATAGGCCTTAGGGCCGATAGCCTAGTACCAACCTATGTTGATGCAGGCCCAGTCTACTCCTCAACTGAGAGTGAGTGAACCAGCAGTGGCCACTGGTTGTTCCACAAACCACTCCACTCACTTCTCCCACTTCTTCTTTTGTAGTCCTTTCCGCCATTACAAACTATGGGTCAGCCGTGTCATGCCTGGCTATTCCAATGTCTGATATGGACATTAAAGAGCCATCTTCTGTGTGTCTGAGAGGTACTCCAGGCGATCCGACTCAGGGTAACTGGGCAAGACACCATTAGACTGGGCAGACGTCTGTCCTTAAAGTCTTATTCCATAGAAACGTCTTAAAAAAAAAAAAAAAAAAAAAAACATTAAACATTGTTCTTCTCAAGAAGTAATTGCAGTTTAAGAAAGATGATTTTTTTTTCCTTGGCATTACCTGGAAGGAATTTTGGTATGCAGAAGCCATTACAGGTGGGCATCCCCTGTTATGTACTTCATGAAGAAATTTGGTCTGATGATTCTGACAATGGCAGACTTAGGGTTTCTTCTAGAGATTCCCAAGCTTTCTGATTTTGAGGAAAGTATTAATTCTTATCTTTCTGTGGAGTAAAGTTCTTTTAATCAGACCATAGATAAGATGAGTAAGGTGTTTTATGGGAGCAAAAATTAAGGTTTCCCCTGAACTGAGGAGGTACAGTGATATGCTTCAAATAGACATGCCTCATTCCTGTCCCATTCCTCCTATACTGCTACCCTGGAAGATGTTTTGAATATTGCCTGTAATCATCCTGATACCCAGCTGTCGGCCCCCCAAAAAAAAAACACAGATAAATTGGATAAGGTACCTCAGGCTAATAAGTTTCTTTTCTCTCACCTTGGAAAAGATCCTGCAGCAATTTCAACCATCTCAAGCTGGCAGCAGGTTGATCCTTAACCCAAACCCTTCTCCTGGTGACAAAGAAAGCAAGATGTTGGACCACATAGGTAGGACAATGTTTTCTTCTGTCTTAAGTCTTCAAAATTCTGAATTACCAAGCATGTGTGTGGAAGTTTGTGTTTTGAGGGAATTACGCTATTTTCTGAACCAAAAAACATGCTGTGAAAAGTATGCATGATTGTGGGGATATTCTATTTATGGCAACTGTTACAGCGTTGAGAAGATATCTCTGGATGCTTAACCAAAAGTTTTTTGATGAGGTAAAGTCTGAAATCTTAGATTCAGCTTTAGATAAGGAGGTATTGTATGGCCTTCTGCTACCCAGGTTCTCAAAAATATGATGAAAGGCCTCCTCGTTTCCCAAAAAAAAAAAAACAAATAAGCAAACCCATTCATTTTCTGGCAAACGAGGTGAAACGGGTCATTTCTGAAAAAGGGGCAGACCAACAATACAGAATGACTATGTCGATATTCTTTCACTCTTTCCTTATCTAGCCAGTACTTCTACAAATCTGTCCTATAAACAGGTCTTCATCAGCCTCTTCTGAAAAAAAATTCAGATTCTTGAGTGCTAAAAGTAGTGCAGTGGGGTTACAGATGGCACTGGATACTATCTCCTTTTAGGAGAAATCTGCAAATCAAATTGAATGTTTTTGTCTGGTTCTTCAGTCCTTACACACTTCAAGGAGTCATAGAACCAGTGCCCACAAGCTAAAGGGGCAAAAGCTTCTATTCTAGAATGTTTGGGTACCAAAGAAAGATACATCTTGGAAACCAGAACTAGATCTTTCATTTCTAAATCTGTGAAAGTACCAAAATTTAGTGTTGACCTTACAGAACCCGTTACCCCTTATTCCTCCAGTAGTTGCTTGGTAATACTAGACTTAAAAGATGATGTTATGTAGTCCTATCTCACCGTAATTCTTGCAGGATGGGTTCGGAGATGATATTCTGCTCAGACTCTGCTGATACTAGAGCTCAAGAGCTTTTACTGGCTCGAGGCTAACCCCTATCCCATTGTGCTTCACGGCAATTCCTCAGATCTCATTTGCCACAAAAGTTTGAGTTTGTGTCTTACTGGCTCGGCTAAGTAGCAGTTTTATTTATTAAATCTAGTCCTTTTTTCATTCTTTATTATTCTGTCAGTCTTTTTACTGTTAATCTCTTTGTGTGACTGTTTTGAGAGTTTCTGACCCCTATTTTTCCCCTTAGGATTGTACGGCCCATTTAAGTTAGAGGGTTGTAGTGCCCATTTAAGTTAGAGGGCCTTTTCTCCCTGAGTGTGTGTTTGAAAAAAAAGATGATTTATATAACTTTTCTTTCTCTATCTTATTGTTAGCTAGTAGTTAGTTATTGTTGTTGCCTTCTCTTGCTAGACTACATTTTCTGTCAGAATGTCTAAAGAAAAGGATAGAGAGCATAAGGACCATCACCCTTCAGGGTTTAAAAAGTGTGATAGATGCTCACAAAAAATGTCTTTGACAGACAGTCACACCAGTTGTGTGTACTGTTTAAGTGAAGCTCATTTGCAAGAGCCCTGTACCTTTTGTCATGCTTTTAGCACCAGGGTCTTGAATGAGAGGAAATGAAAACTAATTGATAGGGGTCTTATGACCAGTTCCTTTCAGGAACAGCTGGAATTAGGTCAGGCAGCTCCTAAGTCTTCAAAACAAAAATCTTTGGCCCCAGCTTCGGAGCTGTCGAAAAAGACCAAAGCGTTGGAGCCAAGGAGTTCTGGCTCCGATTCAGCTTCTTCCACATCAGTACCGTCAGTTTCCTCGGTGCCGAGACATTTACCTGATATTGATCCTGTGTCACCTACTTTGAGATCTCCTATTTTGGAGAGGAGATCTCCTTCTGTCTCCACCAGATCCTCCAGGACACACTCAAATGAGGACATTGAGCGGGTGATGAAGAGGTTGCTTTCAGATCCACCTCTGGCAAAGAAATTGGCCCCCTCAGAGCCAATCCTTTTTACAGACCACTGCTCCTCCTCTGACTGCTTCGCTCTCGGAGCCCATCACTTCAGGTTATTCAGTCTTGAATATGTCTGTTCTGGGGATCCTCCCTGCTTCCTCAGAACCAATTACTCTGTCCTCGGTGGCTCAGTCTGGAGCCGAGGGATCTGGGAGCCGATGCTCTCGAGTCGACTCCGAGGGGGAAAGTCACCCTGGGTTTTCTTCGGAACTGACCCTCCCTCTTGGTGCCTCGGCTGGACTCAGATCAGCTCCCACATCTGCTTCAGAGCCATTCCCTCTTGCTTTGAGCCAACCATCTACCTCCTTGGAGCGGAGGTCTTCAGAGCTGGAGGGAAAGGCTTTCAAAGCTATAGAGAAGGCTTTATCTTCTGCAAAAGCCATACCTTTGGAACCTTTGTCCCACCAGCAGCAGGCAGAAACCTCTTCCCCCCCCTGCTACCCCCACAGCGTAGAGAACCAGAGACCCAAGTAGCCCCCATTGAAGGTGTCCCCTCTTCCAAGACCTCCCCAGATTATCCCACTGGAGAACTCCCTCAGAAGGGACTGTGTAAGAGGAAGCATGTTGACTCACCTTAGTCTGTCATGTTTGACAATGATTTGGAGGAATCAGAAGGGTCCCCTAGATCCCCCTCTGAGGATCTCTTTTTTTGACATCCTAGAAATCTTTAGAGGGATGACTGGAAGACCTCTAACCCTACTGAGGAGGAATCGGTGCATCTCGAGGCCTTTGGTTCCTGACCTGCCACCTCCTGGGGGACACCGCTTTATGACCAACTCTTAGGGGTCATATCCCAGAAAGCCTGGACCTCCCCAGACTCGGGATGGGCTCCACTGAGGAGGCCAAATAAATTCATGACAGCACCTAAAGATAAGACCTCTTACCAGAGGAGTTCCCATTGATGCTATGGTGGTAGCAACGGCCACCAAGAAGGAGTTATCTGAAACATCTTCTAATTTCCATCCTCCTAACAAGAAGTCTAGGACGATGGATAGGTATGGGAAGCATACCTTTTAGTGACATTTATTCTAAGATCACTGAATTACCTGCCCATTTTACTTGTCTTCAGAGGGATCTCCTGAAGGAGTTGGGAGATATCCTCCAGGGTTCAGTAGCTCCGGGTTCCATGTGCAAGATTTCTGTGCAGCTCTCCACCCATACATCGATAGTTAACTCCTTCATGAGGCTGATATCATATGCAGCAGATGGAGCGAGTAGGGCAGTTGCAACAGGAATATCCCTCAGGAGACATTCTTGGATGCATCTTTGTAATTTCACGGAATCCTTTGTCTTCCTTCACTAACATCCCCTTTGATGGTTCATCTCTTTTTGCACCCCAGGTGAAAGAGACTTTGACCAGGTGTGAGCAAGAAGGGAAAACCTTATCTGCCGTCGGAGTCCATTTCTCCCTTCTGTCTAGACCCTATCCAAAGGGTAATACAGGAGGGAAAATGTGGTCCCGTAAATCCCCAAAAGGTTTCCCTCTGGCACAAAGTCAACCCTCGCCTAGAGGCCGAGGGAGAGGATATAACGGAAGATGCCACCCTCATGACAGAGGGGGTCCGCAACATTAGGGAGATAGAGAAACCTCCTTTGATCGTCCCTTCCATTGCCCCTAAGGGATTGCCTGACTGTCCGTCTCTGGAAGCAGTCGGGGGTCGTCTATCGCTGTATCCAAGCACCTGGCTAAACATCTCACAAGATCGTTGGGTACACACCATAATATCCAGAGGTTCTCTGATTCCCTTTGTCTCCGAACCCCAACAAACCAGTCTCTACCAGATGTGTCACCCATTCAACTAGCCCGTGCAACATCAGAGGTCTTCTCATTGCTGCAAAAGAGTCATCCAAGAAGTCCCCACAGAGCAAATAGGATCCGAAACTTACTCTCTATTCTTTTTATTTCCAAAAAAGACAGGGGATTGGAGATCAATTCTAGGTCTCAGCAGCCTCAACAAGTCCGTAAAGAAATCGAAGTTCCGAATTATCATTCTGGAGTCGATATTCCCTTTTATCAGGAAAGACAATTGGATGTGCTTGATAGATCTTCAGGACACGTACTACCACATCAAAATGGACAGGCGCTCCAGGAGACGCTTACACTTCTGTATGGGAATTTCAGTTCCGAACACTGCCCTTTGGTCTCACTACAGCCCCCAGAGTGTTCAAATGCAGGGCAGTGGTAAAAGCTAACCTGAGACATCAAGGATTCCATGTGTTTCTGTACCTAGATGACTGGCTCCTCACTGCTACCACCAAGCATCAACTCATCAGAACCAAGGACGAGAGACTATCATTGTGCACCAGTTTAGGCATCACAGTCAACCTAAAAAAATTAGCCTTATCTCCTTCCCAGCACATTGTATTAGGCTCAGAAATAGACACAACCACCATGTCAGCAAGACTAACACCAGAAAGAGTAAAGTTTTTATGCAATCAAGTCAGATCCTTGCTAAACAAGCAAAAAGTTCAGGCCTGGGTAGTCCTTCAAGTCCTAGGGACTATGGCTTCCTCCATCCTTCAATGGCTGCTATTTACCCAGTGGTCGAGGCAAGACCTCCCATTGTCTCATCAGAATTTTATAACAAACACCTGCAAGTAGGATCTGACATGGTGGTTGCACACAGAACAACTTCTCCTAGGTCATCCACTTGTTCCTCCCCAAGAGAAAGCAGTTTTGACCACGGACACTTCCCAGATAGGGTGGGGAGGCAGGGCATTATCTGGGAATGACCGTCCAAGGTACTTGGCAGAACCACTTGCACATCAATGTTCTGGAGATGAGAGCAGTGCTTTATGCGTTGCAAGCACTTCACAGCTCCCTTCCCACTGGGACAATTGCAATCCAATCAGACTTGTCTGTCGTGTGGTATATAAACAAGCAAGTGAGAACCAAATCTTACCCGCTTTGCTGAGAGGCCTTAAGAGTTTGGAAATGGGTGATGGACACTCAATGTTTTCTGGTAACAACCCACATCCCAGGGAAATCTAACGTGATAACAGACAAATTCAGCCAAGCAATTCTGATGCCTCACGAGTGGTCCCTGAATGCAGAAGTTGTCTGAACAAATGCAGCAGCTACTTTGCCCTCATTACCCATCCAGAGATGTCACCCAGGGATTCTCTAGTCCACAATTGGCCCCCAGGACTTCTTTATGCCATCCCACCTTTTCCTCTCATCCCAAAGGTAATACAGAAAGCAAAACAGTTGAGTACCTTGATCCTCATTGCTCCTTACTAGCCTCAACAAGTATGGTTTCCCTTCTTTGGCCCTACCTTTTGGAGGAACAGTGGATTCTGGAACCATCTCCAGACCTCCTTATTCATCAATCGGGACAGTTCCATCCTACCATACACACCCTCAAATTGACAGCATGGCTGCTCTAGTTCCACTAATAGCCAGGTGCATCCCCCTATCTCCTTCGATCAAACACATTCTTATCTCATCCCATAAGCCTTCCACTCAGAAGTTATACTTCAGCAAATGGAAATGGTTTTCTATTTGGGCTACAAAGCAAGGCTTAGATCCCTATGTAGCTCCTATAGAATCTATTTTATCTGTCCTTGTGTCAATTTTTCATGAAGTAGCTGCAGCCACTAGTCAGAGTTCAGTTAGCTGCCATTTCTAATTTCCATTTTGGCTTCATGGGAAATCCAGTCATGTCACATTCTTTGTGCAAAATATTTTTGAAGGGAGTTCTTCTCAGGCCTCCAATCAAACAGTCATTAGAACCCTGGGACTTGAACTTAGTTCTCACATCATTAATGTCTTTACCCTTTGAGCCCTCTTCATCAGATCTAAAACTGTTATCTTGGAAAACACTATTCTTAGTAGCCACAACATCTGCTAGGAGAGTCTCAGAACTGCAAGCTCTTACTATTCAACATCCTTACATTATTTTCTACAAGGATAGAGTCTCACTCAGGACAAACCCCTCCTTTCTTCCCAAGGTATGCTCAGAGCATAATCTGAACACTACTATTGAGCTACCAGTGTTTTTTCCAAGCCACTCTAATAAATCTGAGTATAGACTACAATTAAATGTTCACATAATTTTCAGATTTTACTTGCACAGGACTAAATAATTCAGAAAATCAGATCAATTATTTGTTTTATTTTCTAACAAGAATAAGGGCTTTCCTGTTTCCAGGGTTACCTTTTCAAAATGGCTTTCAGATTGCATTTCCTTTGCTTATCAAACCGCTGGCAAACAATTACCTAACAAAGCAAAAGGCCATTCTACTAGGGCAGTATCTACTTCATCTGCCTTTAGATCTAGGCTCCCACTTGATACTATTTGCGCAGCAGCTACTTGGGCAAGACCACATACTTTTGTCATTCATTACAAATTGGATTTGGCCTCCCGGGGCAGGTCATCCTTTGGGTCCACTGTGCTGAAGAGTCTCTTTGCTTGAGCCACCTGGGATAAAGGTGCTAGGGACGTTGTCCCATCCAGCAAGAATTATGGCAAGATAGGACTACATAACATAAAGAAGTTATGTACTTACCATAACGTTCCATGTTTGTAGTCCATCTCTCCTACATTATTGCATCCCTCCTACCCCCTTCCTGTTTCTGGAGGATCTGGTGGGCTATACTGGTGCTGTCTGACCTGGTTATAGTTGTCCACCTGGCATGGATTATATTACATAAATTTTTGTTTGTGTGTGTGTACAGTTTCTGGTAATTCTTACCTGTTAGGTACTTTTTCTTGCAAACAAGATCTGAGGAATTGCTGTGAGGCACCATGGGATAGGGGTTAGCCTCGAGCCAGAAAAAGCTCTGTAGCTTTAGTATTGGCCGAGTCTGAGCCAAATATCAGCTTTAAACCCATCCAGCAAGAATGAGGTGAGATGGACTTACAAACATGGAACGTTATGGTAAGTACATAACTCTTTTTTTATTACCATAGCCATGGGCTACTGGAAGTTTTTTTGTTTCAGGGTCACATTATCCATTTTCTGCATTGCCCTTTGGATTATCTACAGCTCCAATGGTGTTCATGATATGCGTAGCTCTAGTCACAATTTATTGCAAACTAAGTGGTATCGCATCTTTCTTTATTAAAATGACTTGCCTGTCTTTGCAGAGTCTTTATCCAGATGTCAAGAGTCATTAGCTTGTGCTGTATCTCATTTGACCAATCTGGGCTTCCAGATTAATTTTCCAAAACCCTCCTTAACTCGCAGGATTTTATTTTTTAGCTGGCTTCTAGATACTTTTCAAATGCTCTTTCTGACACAAGAAGGTGCATTTTTATCTGGAATCTTTCTTGATCTTTTCCAATCAGTCTCGGGCTTCTGCAAGAGAATTTCTGAGGTGCTTAGGGTTTATAACTTCTGTGATTCTCATGACTCCCCTAACCAGGTTAACATTGGGGAGCAGTTTCCATGGGGGTAAAGGTGCAAGGCTGGTGGAATGTTTCAGAAGGACAAAAGCACATCAGTATAAAGGACATGTTGGCTGTGATCCATGCCTTGAAGTCTTACCTTCACCTATGATTCCCAGGATCTCTAAGTGATTACAGACAATGCCACAGTCATGTGGGACATAACCAAGCAAGGAGGTGCAAGGTTGCATCATCTATGCAGGCTGTCTGTTATTGCTTAGGAGTTGGTGCTTCACCATTCCTTAACACTGCAAGCATCTTACATTCCATCAGAGCACATCACTGGCAGTCAACCTAAGCAGAACCCAGACTGAGCCTCACAAATGGAAATTGAATAAGGGGGTCTTCAGGAACTAATCCAGTTGTGCGGGATATTTCAAATAGATCTGTTTAACTCATTTTAAAAAAGACAACTAAACATATTTTACTTCAGGGCTGCTTGCAAGCAACCCTGGAAACAGATGCATTTTCATTCCCTTTGAAGGGAATGTTTCTTTATGCATTTCCTCCCTTTCCATTTATCCAGGTTAATTCTGAAAAGATTCAAAAGGATTCCCCAAAATAATTGAGGTGACCCCATTTTGGTTAACGCTGGTTCTCTCTTCTTTTGGAATTGGCCAGGGAAATTACCACAAGCTCCCCCACAAGATGGGGAGTTTGATACACCCCAGTCTCAAGCAACTTCAACTGACTGCCTTGATTCAGTTCTAATGCACAGACTCATGAAATAAGTCCCTAAAATGTAACCGGTACTAAATGAGGCAAGAAATCCTACTAGTAGAAAATTCTATATTGCTAAATGGAAGTGATTTTCTAGTTGGTGCCTAACCAATAACCAGAGAGCCTATCTGGGATTTTGTACTACTGGTGCTCAAATATGTGTGCAAGTTACTATTCTCTGGCCTTTTTATTCCTATCTAAAGATTAATTTCACAGCTATTTCAGCATATCTGCCCATAGATCCTCCCATTTCTTCTCTGTTAAACAGTTTCTGAAAGTTTGTTGCTTCTCCTTGATCTCACCTTTGTGCTGGAGAAGTTGACTTTGTTACCTTTTGAACCCGCCAATCAAGCTGACCTAAGGATCTTGACTTGGAAGACTGTACCCATCATTGCCCTGGCATGTACAAGAAAGTATCAAAATTGAAGCTCTAGTGTTGGGTGAGCCCTGTCTGAATTTCCTCAGGGATAGTCTCTTTAAGAACAAACCCCTCATTCATGTCCAGGGTGGTTTCATAGTTTACTTTGAATCAAGCCATCAGTCTCCCAGTTTTTTACTTGGAATCTAAAAAAACAGGTAGAAAGGATTCTGCGTACTCTGGATGTACATAGGCAGCTCGGGTACTATCTTGACAGAGCTGAGCCCTTTAGAAAAGCTGATCAACTATTTATTTCTTATCAAGTGACAAAAAAAGGAACACTGTGTATAAACAGACACTATCCAGGTGGTTGCCCTTAGCTATTGCTTTTTGCTATTCCTGCCAAGGCAAATATATTCCAGGCAGTATCAGTATCAAGGCACATTCTAGAAGAGCTTTGTCTTCATCAGTAGAACACTGGAAAGGAGTGAACTCCTGAAGCATTCTAGAGGCAGCTACATGGTCCTCTGTACACATGTTTACAAAGCATTACAAACTGGATTCCTTTTCTAGGTCCAGAGATAATTTTCTTGGGTCCATTCTCCAGGTGCTCTCTCAGGGTCTGTTATGTTAGCAAATGATGAAGAGAGTGAACGCTCTTTCATCAAACTGTAAAAGTTGACAGCACTAAACAGCGAAGACCTGGAACATCAATTTTTTTCCTAGGGAGAAAAGTCTGTGGGCCATCTTTGGGACTTTGCCATTTTGTTCACTATGGTGCGATCTCGGAGTTGGTATATTTACACAGGGGGTGGGGGCAGAGCCCCCTATTTATTTTGTGTTTGAATATATTTTTTTTTTTTGGCAGAGCAATGATTGTTTTCCCTGGGAAAGGAAAGAAACTAAACAGAATATAACACCGAGAAACTGAAAACTCTTCTTTATTGATATGGATAGTAAGATGCAAACAGTGAAAATGTTTTTAGTCCCTTTAATTTTCTATATGGGTCAGGCATATTTTTTATCAATGAAATGAAACTTTGTTTATAGTAATTAAAAATTGAAGGAATTTATCTGGGAGGGGGAAGAGGGCAATAGTTTGGTGGGATAAGTTGATCCTCCCAATAGAAAATTATTTCCCTTGAAGGGATATTTTAGAGCTGCACAGTTAAGGCTCATACACATAACACAAGTAGATGGTTATAATTTAAAGTAGAAAGGGATGATAAAGCAGGGGGCTAGTTCAAGAAATAAGAGGAGACTGGGATTTTGGATGCTGATTCTTAAGGAGAATAATAACCATACTGACATCAAAGATTGAAACAATATTCATTTCATGAACGTTCATCATACTTTTACTTAGGAATGGGTTCCATTCCCATCATGGTATTAAAAACCCAAAAGATTTGGAGAAATTAAAAAGGTATAAACAATATTATATTCATAAAGTTGCAGAAAGTATTTTAAGAATTAAGCCAACTTGGAAATGGAGAAAGGAGATTTTGCCAGTAGAGATGACTAGCAAGTAGGGGTGCAAACATAGGCAAGAAGGGGCTGGAATTTATTGGAGAATACTGGCAAATGAATCGAGGTATTGGGAGCAAATAACTAAAGGGGGAAACATAATGACATGAGACAAAGAAGAAACTTGGATTGCAGGCCACAGAGTGCCTTCCCAACCAAGGAGTGATAATCAGAGTATAGACAGGGATGAGGAGTCTTAAGTGAAAGACCTGCTCTGATAGCATTTTTAGTTGAATCTAGAACAGAATCTGATTTTTAAAAAATAAGTAGTTGGGCATATAAAACACTGCTTGATAACTAGAAGAATCAATCAGAGGGGTTAGAAAAGTTTGGGAGGACAAACTGAAAAAAGCAATTTGCAAGGAAAAATAAGAAGGATCTATGTATGGCTGCCAAGTATGCAACAAAGTCCAGAAGGTTTAGGATTTTTGCTTGGAAGTGTTTCCATTGGTATTTTTATACCCCAAGATTTTTTCTCTCTGGTAGAAAGCAAATGTTGGAGGTGCAATGGGGAAGAAAGGAATCAAGGTCTGACTGTGTCTCAGCCAGGTGGGTTTGGGTTGTGGCTCTGGTGCTGGAGGAGGCAGACAGGTAAGAGATGAGTGAAGAGCCATAACTTGTAAACCTCCCCAGGTGGAAGGTTGAGATGTGTCCAAAGAGGTACTTCTCCCATTGATGAATTTTCAGTTGAGATTTCAGGCCTAGTAGGAGACATCTGCTTGAGATGGGGACTGCTTGACAGGCTGTCACTCTCAGAACCAACTGATAGACCCACTCTGCACCCATTGTGTTCTGCTTCACCAACTGTTTGCACATACACCAAGAAAATGTATTACAAGTATCAAAAATCTCATGATGCCTGCATTGGATAATAGCTCCATTGCAATCAGTTGTCACCCAGTAGGGAAGAAATGGACAGAGCCTGAGCAAATCAGCTAGATGGTCAACAGGTGGGTGGTAGGAAAATAAAGAATTCATTGTGCCATTGATATTCCAACTGTTTTTATTGATGAAAGCCCAAAACAATTGTTTGACAAGGTTTCCAGTCCTCAAGTAGCTGGACTCTTATCCCCTCTTGATAGGTTAGCCCTACTGCCTATAGCTCAGGCATCCATATACTTGCAAAAACCATAACAGTCATCTACAGGATGTTTGCAGCGGAGGAGTTATGTCTTGTCAAACTCTCATCCTTTGCAGCTCTCAGTATTAGGCATACCCCCTTCTCTAAATAGAAGTTAATAGAAGAATCTCCACCTCTGGGCTTGATAGAGTTGGAATTCAGAGGAGAGCATTTGGTGTATTCCTGTCAGGTTTCATTCCCAAAGAGTGTATAACTCCAATATGGAAGAAACCATATATTCAGGAGCAAGGGGAGGGGGATTGAGGGACGCTTCAAAGTTAAAGAAAAGGTATTGGGATTTGGAGAGCATTAGAGTTCAAATCCCTTGCACTATCACTTTTTTTTTTATACTAGATTCAGTGATGTCTTTGACGCTGCCCGTTAAAAAAATACAGACACTACAGAGTGCACAGATCTGAATGTTGATCTGCCAGTAATCTTTCTAGAGGCTTCAAGGGATCAAAGGTGGCTGCAGGTATGAGCACACTTCCTAATGAGAATGAGAGCAGGATACTGGACCACTTTGGCAAGAAAGTGATATACAAAATATTTGTTTTTGGACATGTGCACAAAATGGTGCCTGTAGTCCAGCATCACCTAGTGGATTTTTTTCAGAGGACCTTTCTTTCCCATTGGTCAAGCTACACCTTTCTGCCATTATGACATGTTTCCCTATCAGAAGCCTCTGTTATCTTATAAAATGGTGAAGCAATTCATAAGGGTTAGAAGGTACTGGGTACATCTAAAACTGTTCAGAAAACCAATGCATTCCTTGGGACTTGAATTTTGTAACCCTATAATTAATGCTGACTTATCTTCAACCTTAGTGCTTCTGTGTCATTAAAGTTTGTGTTATGGAAAGTCCTCTTTTTGGTGACCACCATGACTTAACCCAGGAGAGAGTTGAAGCTACAAGCATTCATATGCAGGGAGCTTACATGGTTTTCTATAAAGATCAGGTTAGTCTTGGGACCATTCTTTCTTTTATGCCGAAAGTAGCTTTTGAATGGCACCTAACAACAATATTCAACTATTCACTTTTTAACCCAACCTTTAAAATAAGGGAGAAGGAATTCTACATCTGTTGGCATCTTAGGTACTACATTTACAGCTGGTGACAAGGAGCTGTTTGCACTTCTAGAAGGGGTGGACTTCTGAATGATTTTCTGGCAAAATGAGATGAATGTAGGGATGATCATCTCCTCCTTATAATGGTATACATTTGTTAGACATTGGCCATGGAGGAGCTGCACTCCTCTGGGATTTTTTAAAAGCTCCAGAAATCAGACTGTGAGTTTGGATGTTTGCGTTTGGTAAATCCCATGGATAAGGAGTGTTACTGCAGTAGTGATCTCAGAAAATGTATATATACTGTTATTGTGAGTTACCAATGGTGGGAGTCAACATCCATATGGCTGGTTCTGTTACATATTCATATATTGAAGGTAATATTGTGGGAATAAAAGCCCATCATCCATGTCCATTGCATATTAATTGGTGGTAGTGAATATGATTATAAGCATGTTCAACATAGTTGTTGATGTGCCTTCTCCAAGGTTAGTTAAGATAGTATATCCTTCTTTTCTAAAATGGCATTTTCTAGAGCTATACCTCATAAACTGTCATTAATCAGCTGTAATGCATTATTTTGCAGTTGCCTTGAATACTGACTGCAAGAAAATGGTGAGAGCTGCTTTTGGAGGCACAGATGTTATGGAGTCTTGTCCCTACCTCCACTGGTACCAAGATGGATAGGAACACTTCTTCCCTACCCTCCCTTTCTGATGTATCTTCACTGTTCCCTGTATTTGTAGCAATTTCCAATATGATCCCGCAACACCCCGCAAGTGTTGGAGTTAACACTGACATGAGTCAACATAAGTCATGGTGGTGGTTTCAGCAGTGCAGCCTTTGACCATGGCACCTTTCACATTAATGATGTCATCACTTTTGATTGTGTCAGAGCTGATGGTATTGGCACCAGCTATCTTTCTGGTCCCTGGTGCCAGAGCCAACCTTTCAGAGCTAGCTGGTTTTAGTGCTGATGCCCTCAGAATCATTACAAACTTTGGATGTGTCCTATTCAAGAATTCAGGTCATAGTATCCAGTTTCAGGCATATGGAGTTCAGCATTAATGTGTCAGCCAGTTGCTGTGAAGTTGAATGCCAGGGGTGTCTGTTCATCATTGCTGATGTATGTCAACTTCAGGCACTCCTCGTCAGGTTAGCCCAAAATGCAGCTTCAACATTGACTTCTCAATTGATGGTACATACTGCTATGCATGCACTGCCCCGGCCTGAATCTATGTTGGTCTCAGGCTGAGAGTATCTTCATCTGGCTTGTTCATCTATTTGGACTTATTGCAGAGGGACAGAGAATGTGAGGCCATCAACAGGATTGCTACAATATATCTGGTTTCAGCTCAGTTTCTTCCTCCTCTTCAGAATTCTTTCCATGAAGAGGGGAAAGAAGAACTCCCTACTGGACTCACCTTGCCATATATCATCAGTGGAGGTGATGTGGTTTGTTGCCATCCTCTCTGGATTAGCCCAAGTATGGGGATATCTGAAAACTGATGATGGAAAAGGGAGGATAGCCCACTGACCCTATGAGATGTCAACAGTGCATCTTGTAGAGAGCTTTCCAGTCTCCCCAGTGACTTACTGGATGGGTCTCCTGTCAAAATGGTTGCTCTTGCCTTTAGTTATCCTTGCAAAGAATCTGATGTTTTGGCTCCATTCTCAAGAAGACTAGACATGATCACGTGGCTCCCTAAGGATTGTAATCTTTGGGTTCAGACTATGGTGGTTGACTCTATTGCTGCTGATGTAGCCCTCAGGAAGGCTTCCACACTACAGTGTTGATGTCTATCCTCCTGATAAAAAGTCTAGGATAATGTATCTCTTTGGGAAGTTAGTTTATGCATCCTTTATACTCATCAGATAGCTAAGCTGTTTGTTCCACATATTGAGATTCATTATGTGTTTGTAAAAGAAATGGTCAAGTTGCTGGAGCAGTTGGCAGTTAATGAACTTTTAAAGTTAATTGTGTTCAAGTGTTGACAGTTTTGTTCATATTCTGCAGATAGAGTGGCAAGGGGAGTGAGCACTAGTGTAGCTCTTCCCATTACACCTGCTGTGATTGATTTTGTTGAGAAATTTAAGATGACATTTTATTAACAACCACTTTGATGGGTCCAACTCTTTGTAGAAAACGTTTAAAGAGAAACTGTAATCCATGAAAGAAAGGAAAATCCTAACTGCTTTCAGGATGGAGTTTAGAACTTCATAATACCCCTTTTCAAGGACATGAGAGAGTTCACACCGGTTGTGGTACTGGTGTGGCTAACAGCAACGAAAAATCAAGAGGGCTGGAAGAAATGCATACAGTTATGGTAACTTCCATAATGGATGTTTGCACAAGGGCAGAAATAATAATCAGAACTTTAATACCATGACCCTCCCACAGATGGACAGCAGGCTAATTCCTGAGTGCTTGTCCAACTCTACCAATCTGGAGGCAGTCAGAGGTTGCATGTCCTGCCATTTCTCTGCATCACTGGCCATCACAAAAGACATATTAAGACCAGTGTACACACAGACTATACAATTTCTCTTCCACACCCCATCTAATCCACATTCTTTTCCAGTTGCCACTGTTCCACCCCATCAAACAGTGTGCCAGGCAAAGTGGTCTTTATAAAGTGGTCTTTAATCATATTCAATAAAGAGCTATCCAAGATGTCTCCCTAGATCAGAGTGGTCCAAGAAAATGAGGGACCATAAGCAACATAAAGAAATTTATCTCCAACGAAAAATGCAAGGTGATAACATTACAGTTCCCTGTGTATCCTAAAGAGGCCAGATGAGCTAAATTTCCAAAATGCTTACTTCTACATAAAGACTGCACATAAGTCCAAGAGATTTCTTAGGTTTTGGTAAGGACCAGTCACTATCAGTTTTAGATTCTCCCACTCGGTCCCCTCCACACCAGGGTGTTTAGTAAGTACATGTATGTAGTTGCAGCAAACTACAGGCTGCAAGGTGTTTCTTTAAATGGGCAACTCTCTTCTGGTCTCTCTGACTTTAGAAAAAATAGAGAGAGTAAGGGAGTTTCTCTTCTAGTTATTCCAAATCTTGGGAATTACTATGAACACTGCAAACTCCAAGTGGAGCCATTCCAGACTCTCATTCATTGGATGCATGCTGGACCTATTCTGTAAGGCCCTTCTCTTCTGGTCTAAGTTCCTTCCATTCAACTGGCAGCATCACAACTTCATTTTTATTATTTGACAGCTTTGAGAAGCATTTTTCTCAATGCACTATATTGTCTATATACTTGGTAATTAATGTAAGGTAGGAATGTCATACTTTGCAAGACACTTCATCTGAAAATGTAGTGATCTCAGTTCTCAGGCCCCTTATCAAGTGAGAATTTCCAGTGTGTATGCAGAGCACACTTGTTATAGTGGTTTCACACTGCCAGTCTTGCTCTGTGCAGTCCTGTTCACCTCCCCACTCTTGTAGTCACAGACGTGTCTGCCCTAGGGTGGTGGAGGAGATTGTCGGAGGCAGACAGTCCAAGGTGTATGGTTATAATCAGAGGCTAGTATGAATAATAGTGCTCTGGAGAGATGATGATCCTTCTGCCTTTCTTATTGTGCAATTGCCATTCACACTAATGATATTGACATGGTGTTAAGGTGCTCCCCAAAGTAGTTGCCAGATAGCATGATAGCTGATTTGTTGCAATTAATAACTTAAATTCTGAATTCAAGACACTCCCACTCAGGGTTGGAATTGTTTAGCAGTTTTCCTGATTTGAAGGGAGAGAAGTTGGAGGAGATGATGAGAATAATATTGTCAAGGTATTGGGTGCACCGGATAGAAGAAAGGTTATAACAAAGGTTATTAATGAATACTGAAAAGAGTAAGGCTATTAAAACAGACCCTTGTGGAATTCCAGTAGTGAGCATATCCAGAGGCTATACTTTGTTCATGACAGTAAATGTTCTGCCGGTAGGGCACGTTGAGCCCCATTAAATTCTGAAGACATCAAAACTGTACTTCTGAAGTGTGGTTAGTGGGCTAGGGTAGTTCACTGATTCAAAGACATGTCTGAAGTGAATAAACTGGGCACCTGTATTATCATTTTTTCCATAGACTCATATGTTACCTGTGAATGAGTAGATTGCTACTAATGTATTGTATCCTGGTGTGAAACCATGGTGTGTGTTACAGAGGAGGTTGTATTTTGAAATGTGATGTGATGTGAAATTTGGTTGTAGAGGAATTTTTCCACTAGCATGGCAAGTGGGCCAAGTACAGTTATAGACTAGTAATCGGAGGTTTCCGAGGGTGCTTGATGTTGGGAGCATGTATTATGATGGAATTATTCCAGCTACAGTAGCTCTTCAAAAGCTTTTAGGACCTGTATAGAGCTAATGTCTCTAAAATGGAATATTGGAATGTAGTGTTTAGTAAGGTATGTTGGTTGTGTTGCTTCCAAGTAGAGTACTTTGTCGAATACCTACATAGGTTGAGTCAGTGGCATTGGTGCTGATATGGGTGCTTGTTTTCAGCTTGCAGTAGGCTTCTATATTTAGTTGGATAGCTTTTCACTTGCACTGTGCTAGGTCTCTTTGCTTAAGCATTTCTTTAATATTGTGTTTTACTAGTGGAAATATCTTGTACAATCTATAGGTATGAAGTTTTGAGCTGTATTTATTTTAGAGGGAATACTTAGTCCTGAATTGAAATTGATTATAGAAGGAACCCATTGCAGTTATGGAATTGGTGCATGTCTATGGACCTCAGTTCATTTAAGAAGTTACTTCTGATTTGGTTATGGAGCAAAACCTTGTAGGAGGTAGACTGTGGGCTGACTGGAATGATGGAAATGGGCAGTGATCTCTTAGATGGTCTATTTAGGTATATTACCTCTCTACATTTTCTAGGATGTTTGTAATTAAGTTGAATAAGGAGATGGAGTTAGGCTGAGGACACATTCAAGCAGGCTGGTGCACTAATTGTGTTAGGCTATATTTTGAGAGAATTCTTTGGTGGTGCTTTTTGCTTAAACAGAACACAGGTTTAGTTCTTCAAGAATAATAAGATTTTTATCAGTGTCTGATCAATGGAAAACACATTTATGATGGTTAAATTGTAAAGTGGCAGATGAAGTTATATACAGTAAGGAAATAGTTTCAGCTCTTACCGTAGACAAAAACTAAAACATCTTTATTAATACTGCACCTACTGTGAACAGGATGATTAATCATTTTGGGTCAGTGTATGTTTTGCGGCTGTTGTATTTACAATTAGTTGCTTGGTGATTGGAGGTATTTTTTAGGAGAAGATCACCACTCCCTGTTGTATTATAGAAACAGCTGTAACTTTGCTGAAAGTATGTAGAGTAGCAAATTAGACTCAGTAATGTGAGTCTCAAAACTAACAACATATGATTCATGGGGAAATAATAACCTGTAAAAGTTGCTGTTACATATTAAAATAATTTTTATATGTGACAAGCAACCTGTACCCTGTAATGGGAGGCTGTACCCCACCCCATCTTCAGGCTTAGTATGTATTTTCCTGGAATCACAGTTACATTTTCTCAGTTTTGAGGATTACACTTTCCATCCTCAGTCTTATGACAAGAACGCACAGTGGCGATGCTTGTCTTTACTCTCACAACTACAAAAATGAGCTAAGTCAGATTGTATTGTGGGATCCATGCCTCAATTGTTTCCCATGTTTGTTTACACAAGTAGTACTGATTCCCTTACAATTAGTAGTATATAAAAGAGTGTTATAATTATTGGTAGAGTGTGTTAGAGGCTAGGGTTTGGACTGATCATCTGTATATCTTATGTTTACCAGTTTCTTGACACAGTAAGCCCAGTGGACAAATTGTACCACTAACTGGGTTGTGTATGTATAGACAGGAGTACTAGAAATGATCTAACAATACAAGAGCGACATAAAAATATTAACTGCAAGATAAAATTCAAAAATATTTATTTACAAAACATCTATACACGAAATATTGAAACCACATTTGTTTGTTGATGTCCTTCAAGGATGCATCTGCAGTCTTTACAAATGGGTTGTCCTGTCGTCAGGCAGCCCTTCGGTCGGCCGGATTCCAAAGTCTGGGTCTGGCTTCGGCTGGTGTCGCACTTCACCCGACGTCATTGCGGCAGTTGTTCGGGTATAAAGGCATCAGCCGACGCCATTTTCCTCAGTCTTTCTTGCCGCGTGGCGCCCGAAGCAGAAGCTGTTCGCAAGTGCCGGTCGGTCAGATCCAGAGATTACTACTACCGAATACTACTTCGAAGACTTCTATAAAGCTAAGTACCCCGTTGGGGACTCTTTCTTGCCTCAGCCGATGTCAGAGAAAGTTAATAACTGTTTATCTTGTGGGAAACAAATACCTCATAAAGATTTCCACTCCTATTGCATACATTGTTTAGGCCCAGACCACGACGTAGCAGCTTGTCTAGCCTGTGCTTCTTTAACCGGCGGACGCTTAGACGCCGATCGGACTTTGCTGAACAGATTTTCGGCTCCGATTTTGCCTACATTATGCCGTCGGATCCTCCGACTACGCAAATAACCAAGAAACGCAAAGAAAAGGACCGACACTCGTGGTCCGCGGTTTCGGCCGAAACCGCGGTTAAGCAAACCACGAGTGTCTCGGTTTCGGCCGAAGCCGAGCAAGCGGTTCTTTCTTCAGCCGATAACTTGCCTTCTACCGAGGCCTCTTCTAACCTGGTAGAAACGGCTTCTGAAATCCAACCTTCTGTTGCGGTTTCACAGGATTTATCAGACACCATTCCCCTGGATATTTTTACCCCTGCACGTGGAGCTGCTAGGCCTCCTCCAGCTATGTCTATTAAGGCCTTTGCCAGGGCTAAAGCAGCCAAAGCATCAAAACCTGTGCCTGCCAAGCCCCCCTCTCAGAGGCCCAGCACCAGCTCCCATATGCTTTCTTTGGCTGAGGATCTCATCTCTTTAATTCGTGGAGCCCAGCCTCATCCAGACAGGGCCTCTCTCCCTCCTCCAGAAAAGAGGCCTAGAGCAGAGCCCCCTGAGCCAGTATCCACAGATGATTCCTCTGATGACTCAGAACATACAGACCCTCCTGAGGCTTCTTATTCTCCTTACGAAGACTCTGATGCTGAGGAGTCCATCCCTTCAGCCTCTCCTCCTGAGGAATTTTCCTTTGGGAAAACTTTGCATGCTATGAGGGAACAATTTCAGTGGCAGGGCCAAGATTTCTCAGACTCTAGAAAAAGGCTTAGGACCTTTCTACATTTGCCACAGCATAGGCCTTTAGCTATACCTCCAGTTCTTTCTGTTGTTGATGATGCATTTAATGATGCTTGCACTGCTCCTGATACTTTACCTCCGGCAACTGCTAAGCCCGATAGGTACTACAGGGTTGAGAATCAAAACACACCACCAAGCAACCAACAAGCAAAAAAAAATCGCAAAAGGGTCACCACGAGTAAAACAAAAATCCACCTCTCCCACAGTTAAAACCACTTTATTCAGATGAATGAATAAAAGCCTGAACAAAGTCAACAACACCACAACACCCACTGCGTCACACACACTGATATGACTTCAGAAACAATTAACTGATCAGTTAAAATACATTTATAACTACAGGGTCCCAGACACTCATCACCACTTATATAAGGCTCCTTTTGAAGATCCAGAGACTATCTCCCAGGGTCCAAAAGCTGTAGCAGCTACTTCTTCTAAAAACCCCCTCCCCTCTGAAAGGGAATCCAGGTCCTTAGAGAGATGGGGTAAAAAAGTTTACACCTCTGCTACTTTGTCAGCTAGAGCTTTGAACTGCCAATTTCATATGATTCAATATCAAGAGTTTATGCTTGACCAGTTGACTAAAAAGCTGTCCTCTGAAGAATCTTTAGATAAAAAGTATGTTCAAGAAATGGTACATAACATACAGCAGGTTAGTAACCATTCTTTAAAATGTGGCTATGATGCACTGGAGGCTTCCTTTAGATCAGCCATGATTGGCACAGTTATCAGGAGGCATGCATGTTTGAAAGAACAGGCATTACCAGACCATGTCAAATCTAAGCTTTTGGATGCACCTATGGACAAGGTCAATTTATTTGGTTCCCCTGCACAGCAGGTATTAAAAAAGATGGAAGAGAAAGCAAAATCTGTGCAAACAGTGAAAGATTTCTTGCAAGTTCAACCTCCAAGGTTTAGCAGGAACTGGCCCTCCAAGAATTGGTCCTTTCCAGACTCCTCTAAGGCACAAAGAGGCAGGAATAGGTGCTCTAGAGGCAGAAACCAATCCAGGGGTGCCTACAGGGGTCGCCAGTGGCAGGGTAACAACCAACGAGGCACGGATACAGCCACCACCACTACAACAACTCAATCACAGTGACTTGGCGGTGGCACCGCCTACCAGGGAACAACTAGAAGCACCTTTAGGCGGAAAGCTAACCTTATTTTCAAGAAACTGGCACTGCATTACAAGAGAAAAATGGATTTTGCAAACTATAGACCAAGGTTACAGATTCCATTTCCATACAGAAGCTCTAAAACAAATATCTCAATTATTAAGAATGAGAGCTGTGGAAAAGGTACCATCTATGGAGCAAGGGAAGGGATTTTACTCCAGACTCTTCCTGGTACCAAGAAAAGAAAACAAATGGAGGCCTATTCTAGACCTGTCCGCTTTAAACACATTCCTCATTGTTCCAAAATTCAAAATGCTGACCCTACAGCAGCTTCTTCCCATGCTGGGCAAGGAGTCTTGGCTGGTAACTCTGGATCTCAAGGAGGCATACCTGCACGTCCCCATAAGACCAATTTGCAGAAGATACCTCAGATTTCTTGCAGGATCAGAGCATTATCAATTCTCAGCATTGCCCTTTGGCTTATCTACTGCACCCAGAGTGTTCACGAAATGCCTGGCATCAGTAATCGCTCATTGCAGACTTCAGGATTCAAATCTATCCCTACCTGGACGACTGCCTGATACAAGCGGACAACAAAACAAACTAACAGAAGACTTACAAAGAGTCATCTACCTGCTGCAAGCCCTGGGATATACAGTCAATACAAAAAAGTCAAGACTGATTCCATCCCAAAGAATAACCTTTCTGGGTGCAGAACTGGACACATCAAAACAAATGGCATTTCTAACTACAGAAAAGAAAGAGCAACTTCCTCTCTACTTCTTGGCATTAACAAAGCAGAACCATCTAACTGCAAGAAAAGTGCTACAAGCTCTAGGTTTCATGGCATCCTGCATAATACTGGTTCCTCATGCCAGGCTGCATATGAGAAAGCTACAGTGGTACCTAAAGAATTTGTGGTCCCAGCACAAGCACAGCCTAGAAACCAAAATTCCAATGATCCCATGCCTGAAGCAAGAGTTCCTACGGTGGGCTCAGGCCTGCCAATCAAACACAGGATTGCCCTTCTGCAAAAGTCAACCAAGACAAACCATCACGACAGATGCCTCAGACCTCGGTTGGGGGGCACACATGATGGGCAAGTGCATTCAAGGCCTATGGACTCAAGACCAGCTGCATCTGCACATAAATCTAAAAGAAATTATGGCAGTAAAATTGGCAATCCAGGCATTCAGACCTTTTCTCCAAGAAGGCCAGTTGATGATAAGGACAGACAACACCACAGTTATGTGGTACATCAACAAACAGGGAGGCACACACTCATACCCTCTATGCCGGCTGGCACTGGACCTATGGGATGTGGCTCTGAGCTACAACATTCAGTTACAGGCAATTTATGTACCAGGGAAGGAAAACATTCTAGCAGACATATTAAGCAGAACTACAACAGATGCCCACGAATGGATGCTGCATCCGGACATCTTCAAAACCATCACAAGAGAATGGGGATTACCACAAATAGACTTGTTTGCATCCCCATTCAATCACCAGTTGAAGAAATTCTGCACAAGGACTTACCACCCACTTGCTTGGAAGGTGGACTCCTATCTTTCAGTTGGAAAAGCCTGACAGCATACGCATTCCCACCACTTCCTTTGATGCACAAGGTGCTTCTGAAGATCAAAGAGGAACGTCCGAGGATCATTCTGATAGCCCCAGACTGGCCAAGACAACATTGGTATCCACTGCTGAGGAGCATGTCCCGGGAACAAATATTGACACTGCCCCTGATCCCATTACTGCTAACACAGAACAACTACAACACCCTGCATCCAAACCTAAAAACTCTGCAGCTAACTGCCTGGAACATTACATAACAGCAATTAACCCAAATTTATCCCAAAGGGTTAAAGACATAATCCTGGAGGCTCGTAGACCTTCAACAAGAAAGAATTATGCAGCAAAATGGAAAAGATATCTCATCTGGAGTACTGCTAAGGGGCAAGATGTGACACTGGTGAACATAGCCAACATCCTGGAGTACTTAGCGGAGCTCTTCCATACAGGCCTGTCCTACTCTTCCATCAAGATACATGCATCAGCTATTTCAGCAGAATACAGCTTGAATCCTCCTGTCTTCTCGCATCCTCTGCTCAGACAGTTTCTGAGAGGAATTAAAAATGTAAAACCTCCCAGGAAACCTCCATTGCCAGCATGGGACTTGAACTTTGTGCTAGAAAAACTGACTCTTCCTCCTTTCGAACCAGCAGCAACAGCAGAATTACAATACTTATCCTGGAAGACTGCTTTCCTGCTGGCAATAACTTCAGCAAGAAGGGTCTCTGAACTACAGGCATTAATGGCAGTGCAACCCTTCCTGATCTTCCATCAAGATAGAGTGTCCATGAGAACAAATCCTACATTTATGCCTAAGGTGGTATCCAGAGTATCTTTAAATCAGACTATCCACCTTCCTACATTCTTCCCCAACCCACAGAACAGGGGAGAAAGGCTCTTACATACCTTGGATGTACACAGACAATTACGCTACTACCTGGACAGGACAAAAAACAATAGAAAAACTGACCAGCTTCTGGTAGCATATGCAACAGGAAAGGAAGGAAAACCAATTTCTAAACAGACAATCTCCAAATGGATAGGAAATTGCATTAGATTTTGTTACTCCTACCATGGAAAGAAAACTCCAGAGAACATCAGGCCTCACTCCACAAGGGCTACAGCCACTACCACAGCTTTCTTACGAGGAGTGGCTACCAAGGACATTATAGAGGCTGCTACATTTGCCAAGCATTATAACTTACCTCTATACTCTAGATCCCGTGCTGGTTTTGCCACTGCTGTTTTGCAAGGGATCCTAACTACACCATAATCTCTTCTCATTTCCTCCTCCCCTAGTTTAGCTATGGTATTCTACCCATTTGTAAAGACTGCAGATGCATCCTTGAAGGACATAGTACAGTTTTGTACCTACCATAAATGTAGATGTCCGAGAGGAATGCATCTGCAGTCAGGATTACCCACCCTCCTTCCCCTCTGAGGTACTCCTAGGGTATTTGCCAATCTTCAGCTAGCTTGGGGGGGATCTATTATGGTGTATTTGTTTGTATATATGTACATACATGCTTATTTTATGTGTTTGCTCTCTACTATTTGGAAACTTTGGCATTTATCCAAATTTAGCCATCCAAGAGGGCACCTGGCATCTGGGGCAAGAAACACTGAGGAAAATGGCGTTGGCTGATGCCTTTATACCCGAACAACTGCCGCAATGACGTCGGGTGAAGTGCGACACCAGCTGAAGCCAGACCCAGACTTTGGAATCCGGCCGACCGAAGGGCTGCCTGACGACAGGACAACCCATTTGTAAAGACTGCAGATGCATTCCTCTCGGACATCTACATTTATGGTAGGTACAAAACTGTACTTTGTCCTTGAAATCAGTAGAACTGTCTCACTATATGGGGTTTGTCTTTTCTTGCCCCTATATCATGCTTAACAAACTAGATATTTATTAGACCTCTAACTGACTCATCTTTAGAAGACTTAGAGGTCCAAACATGACCCCCCCCCCTATGAAAGCCTGGCTTAAAAGTATGCAAAGTTAGGACACTTGAGCCTCTTAGTGTAGAACAGCTTCTTTTCCGAGGAAATTTGCTGTGTAATACTTTTGGATTATGCCTAGTCTGTTTAGCATCAATACCAGAGCAATACTAAATCTGAGCTGTTATCATAGACAAACAAAGGAACTAAAACATCTTTATGTTGAGATGTCACTGTTTTCAAAATTTTATTAATAGCACAGATGCAGCATTTGACTAGAACTGCATTATTACAAATACTTAGTTCGCTATCCACAAGAAGTCCCATCCCTTAATTTCAGTACTAGCTTACATTGTATCATTATTGATGGTACGGGTCTATATTAAATCAGCAAACGCTTAAAATAATGAATGCTGATTTATCAACCCTTTAAAAGCAAAACCTCACAATCTCGAAGACACGGAACAGCAATTTTTTTTCCCAGGGAAAAAAAGTCGCTGTTCCACAAAAAAATAAAAAAAAGTTCAAAACACAAAGTAAAGTGGGGGGCTTCTCCCCCCACACCCTCCCTACTTAAATATACCAACTCTGAGATCACACAACAGTGGAGGAAATGGCAAAGTCCTGAAAATGGAACAGTGATTTTTTTTTCCCTCACTGTTCCGTGTCTTCGGAATTATCAGATTTCAATCTTTAAGGATTGATAAATCAGTGTTTGCTATTTTGAGCATTCGCTGATTTAATGTAGACCCGATGGTACTTATTGCTGTTACATTTGATGTTGTTACTATTAGCCCAAATAAGGAGTTTTCCAAGTCCTGCTGGTCTTCCATTAAGGAAATAAAAGCAGCTACCTTTAGAATCAGCTGCAGACTTTTCCAGTCCTTTGGATGATGGTCATGAACACATTAAATAGAAAAGGTCCCAGCAGTGAGCCCTGCTGCATGCCCCTCCTAATCATATAATAGAAAAAAGTATTAATTTTCATTTTAATATGGCATTCATAATTCTTCACATAGTTATCTACCCAATTAACAATATGTGGGCTAACTTTGCAAGTTATTAAAATCTACATAATAGTCAAGTGGGATATTGAGTAGAATGTTTTGGCCAAGTCTGAAAAAAAAAAAAAAAAAAGGAATTCACTAATATGTTTACATCCAGGATATCTACCACAGGTTTATAAAAGCTAATGTGGTTGGTAATACAAAATCTTCCTGACTAAAACCACATGGCTTAGGTCTATGTTCCACCACCAATTACCAAATATTTTCATTAATGTCCTCTCAGAATATTTTATTGCACTGTTAGTGAGCCTTATGGCCCTAAAATTACAAATATCATTGGCATCCCTCCCTTGACAGTTGGTGTGATGATGGCCCTCATACACAGTTTTAGGACCTAACTGTGGTCAAACGTAATTTGGAATGAATACATTAGTCATGGACCTATACAGCCCTTTATCTGTGACAGAAGGAAACCATCCAGATGATCAAGGCCAGCAGCACAGTCCGCTTTAATTTTGATTAGTGATTCAGTAACCTAATCCTCCTTGATCAAATGGCAGTCATTCTCCACTATTATAAAGTAACCAAGTCTGCCTTGATCAAATGCAATCATTTTCCACTATTATACAGTAACCCAACCCTTCTTGATCAAGTGGAGGTAATTTTCCACTATTATAATTCCCTGAGGTGGGTCTGGCAAGTATGGAGAAGATTGCTTTAAAAGAACCTGGGAAAGTGTCAACAAGAACTTTTCATATTGGCAATAGTTGCATCATTTTCTTCAAAAGTATTATTATTGTAATTATCAACTTTATAACTTCTGGCATAGTTGCAGATTGTTGTGGCACTGATAGAAGAGTAGCTTTAGCTTGAAAATTTAATATTGTGGTAAGTTAACTGGCAAAGTACTTTTCAGGGAATATTTCTTCTTTTCTCCACTGCACTGTAACTGCAGAGTTGCTGTGTATAATTTAGGGATGCATGGGAGTGTGTGTGTGTGCTTGTTGCCCCTTGCAAAAAAATTGATGTGAAGTTGTTCTATCTCGCCATTTTGTTCTTGCGCGTGGGTTCGGCTCCGAGTCGGCCACTTTTCAAGCTCAGACTCTCAGAGAAGCTCGAGAACTAGTGTATTTCCCATGATGCTCTACTGTAAATCCTCAGATCTAGTTTGCCGCTGCAACAGATCTACAGCTCGTTGGAGGAAGCTCGGGCCAGTGACTTATTTTTCTATATTTATAGAGAAATTTTTGTGGATAGTTTTATCTTATATGGTTAAAATAGATGTGATTTTTCTATAGTATTAGGGTTTAGTTAGTTTGTTTATATCTAGTTGAATTTTGAAGTGTTTTCTCTTTAAGGCTTCTCTAGGCCTCTCTTTTTAAGGGCGTGACAGGGCTCTGTCAGCTCTTGTGAGTGTGTGCACATTTAAATAGTCTTAGATTTAGATATATATTTATATATATAGTTACATATATCCTTAAAGGCTTAGTTCATAGTTAATAACTATAGTAGTTAATATTTAGATACTTAGATACTGGTGTGTTGTTACTTTGCCTTAATATTGAGATTCAGGGACCTGATTTTTGTTGTGTAATATGTCAGAAAAACAGAAGTCAGGTTTTAAAAGGTGTGAGTGTGGTCAAAAAATGTCTTTTACAGACAACCACTCCACCTGCGTGTAGTGCTTGGGTTCTGTTCATTTTCAGGAGGTGTGCTCTATCTGCCACTCCTTTAGCGCCAGGGTTCTTCTAGAGAGGCGCAGGAAACTGGTAGATAGGGGACTCCTGAAGCCTGAATTTCAGGCTACATTGGACAAAGCCGACCTTTCTTCCAAGGCTTCGAAGGGGTCGAAGTCGTCCAAGGAGTCCTCGGAGCCCAAGTCATCGGCTCCGAGCTCCTCTGGTATGGTTCGTTCATCGGCTACACAGCCCTCGGAGCCAAGTATTGATCTGTTACCTCGGTGCCCAGTTGTGGATCCGATATTGGAGACTCCTCAGTCTCCAATTCTTCAATCGGTACCATCTTCGGCTCCTTCGACCCATCCCTCGACACATTCTTCGAGGCTTTCTGATGTGGACCTGGACCGAGTGGTTAAGAGGCTGTTAGACAACCCGGCCCTGTCCAAAATGCTGTCCGCTTCGAGACACTCTGCTTCAAAGCCTGAAATCCTAGCCATAATTTCTTCTCCTCCTCCTCCTCCAAAGCCAGTCGAGCTCTGGGAGCTGGGGCGGACAGAACCGATGTTGGTAGAGTCTTCAGAGCTGAGGTTTGATCCACCTCCCTCGGCTCCATCGACCTTGATCTACTCTGTTCCGACCGGGGAGTCTCGGGGCTGACAGTCCCTCTCTGGCTCCGGGGTGGAGAGTCGGACCGATACTTCGGTTCCAACCCTTCCCTTCGGGGCTTCGGCTCCGTCCTCTAGATTGGAGGAGGGGGTTTCAGCTCGAGGAGAGCTGCTGGCCTCTTCGGAGCCAACAGACTTCTCGGACGGGGATTCTGGTGCCTTCGATGCCATGAGGAAGGTCATGTCTGCTAAGACCGCTACCTCCTCGGATCTTTCTTCCCCTCCCCCTAAAGGACCTCGTTCTACCTCTTCCCCACAGGTCCCTATCAAGCGTTGAGATCCAGGGCCTCAGGTATCCCCATTGGGTGGCCCCTCCTCTACAGGGACTTCACCGGACGCTTCCACCAATGAAGTACCTAGGAAGAGATTGTGCAAGAGGAGGCACTTGGATTCCCCACAGGAATCCCTGACATCGGATACCAGCTTAGAGGAATCAGAAGGGTCCCCACGATCCCCCTCAGAGGATGTCTCATTTGCAGACATATTGGAGATCTTAAGACAGAGGGGTGATTGGCAGTCCCTTGCCCCTACTGAGGACGAGTCGGTACTCCTGAAGGCCTTTGGGTCTCAACCATCCACCTCCTGGGTTACTCTGCCCTTCGATGAATTGATGGATCTGGTTGCTTGAAGGGAGTGGGAGTCCCCTGATTCAGTGGAACCGGTCCCTCGGAGGCCCAACAAGTTTATTACTTCCCCTACTGATAAGGCTTTTCTTACAAAGGGAGTCCCAGTTGATGCCATGGTGGTGGCGGCAGCCACCAAGAAAGAAATGTCGGAAACATCCTCTTCTGTCCATCCTCCTAATAGGGATTCTAGGACGATGGACAGGTATGGGAAATGCATATTTAGTTCTGCGGCATTTTCCATGAGGTCGCTCAACTACCTGACACATTTTACCCGCCTTCAATGAGATCTCCTTAAAGAGCTGGGAAATACTCTCCAGGGTAACACAGCTGATGCAGTTTCTGAGAAGGTGACTGCACAACTCAACACCCTCAATTCGATAGTAAACTCATCCATGCGACTCATCTCTTATGCTGCTGATGGATCGAGTAGCGCGGCAGGCTCAGCGATAGCTCTTCGGAGACAGTCCTGTATGCGCCTTTGCTCCTTTGCAGAAGCCTTCAAATCTTCCTTCGTCACTACCCCATTCGATGGGTCCGCCTTATTCGGACCCAAAGTTAAGGAGACACTTACTAGGTGTGAACAAGAAGGAAAGACTGTCTGCTGTAGGAGTCCATTTTTCCACTCCAACTAGACCATACCCCAAAGGGCAACGAAGTGGAAAAATGTGGTTCTGAAAACCCCAAGGAGCTTTCCAATCCACACCTACTGATACCCCCTCTAGGGGCAGAGGAGGCGGCAGAAATGGAAGACGCCATCCAAACGGCAGAGGCGGTCCGCAAAACCAGGGTGAGAGGGAGCAGTTCCTTGGTAAGCCCTATCAGTGTTCCTGAAAGGAAGCCCGGCTGTCCTGCTCTGGAGGCAGTCGGGGGTCACTTGGCTTTATACCCAAATGCCTGGCTAAACATTACAATGGGTTCTTGGGTAAAAAACATCATTGCCAGAGGTTATTACATTCCCTTTACAAAAATCCCCCCATGTGTACAAGGATTCCAGTTGTTCCACCCAGTCTGAGAAAGCTAGCAGCCATAGAAATCCGAAAACTGCTAGACAAAAGAGTCATCCAGCCAGTCCCAGTGGACCAAATAGGATCCGGAACTTACTCAAGGTTCTTTTTAGTTCCAAAGAAAACAGGGGACTGGAGGCCCATACTGGACCTCAGCAAACTCAACACCTTTGTCAAGAAGGAAAAGTTCTGGATGGTCACGCTTCAATCTATTCTTCCGTTCTTAGCAACGGGCGATTGGATGTGCTCTATAGATCTCAAGGATGCATACTACCACATCAAAATGGACAGATCATCCAGAGATCACCTGCGTTTCCGACTGGGGGCCAGTCATTACCAGTTCAGAGCCCTGCCCTTTGGTCTCACCACAGCCCCCAGGGTGTTCAGATGTATGGCAGTGGTTACGGCTCACCTGAGACGTTTGGGATTCCGGGTGTTTCCATATCTGGACGACTGGCTTCTCACCGCCACCTCCAGGCATCAACTAATCCAAGCAAGAGACTACACCATAAGCCTTTGTTCCCAGTTGGGCATAACCTTAAATTTAAAAAAATCTGCGTTATCGCCCTCGCAGCATATTACATTTGTAGGAGCAGAACTGGACACCATCAATTCAAGGATCAAGTTGCCTCAAGCAAGAATCGCATCTCTAAAAAGTCAATTATCCAGTCTGTTGGTCCAAAACAAAGCTCCTGCATTCCAGATACTGCAGCTATTGGGCACAGTGGTAGCCACACTGATAGCAGTCCCGTTAGGACTCATGCACATGCGGATACTCCAGTGGCTACTCTTCGCACAGTGGTCTTACCAACGACTGCTCATGTCACACGAGATCCGGTTAATGAATCTTTGCAAGAAGGATCTCAATTGGTGGCTGAACAGTGACCAAGTGATAATCGGACGTCCCTTTGTTCTTCCCCAACCCACAGCCACAGTGACCACGGATTCTTCCCTGAAAGGGTTGGGGGGGGGGTTATTTCAGGGAAAGACTGTCCAAGGCACTTGGTCAAACATGGAATCACATTTGCATATAAATGTCCTAGAGTTGAGAGCGGTGTTCCTGGCATTGCAACACTTTCAAGACTCTCTTCCTCCAGGTAAAATTGCTATCCAGACGGACAACATGGCAGTAGTCTGGTACATCAACAAGCAAGGGGGAACCAGATCGTATCGCTTATGCCAAGAGGCCCTAAGAATTTGGCAATGGGCTGTATCCACCGGACACTTTCTGATAGCAATGCACATCCCGGGGTCATCCAACGTGATAGTGGACAAGCTAAGCAGGGCCATGCTGTTGCCTCATGAGTGGTCTCTCAAACAACAAGTGGCGGACAAGATTTTCCACAGATGGGGCCAGCCTTGCTGCAACCTATTTGCATCTCCGATGAATGCCAAATGCAGCAGCTACTTTGCCCTTTATCCATCACCGGGGAGCAACCCGAGGGACGCGCTCGTACACAATTGGCCCCGGGCCTCCTATATGCCTTCCCACCAATTCCCCAATTCATACAGAAAGCCAAAAGTCTGGGAAGGACTGTGATTTTGATAGCCCCATCTTGGCGTCGGCAGATTTGGTTCCCTTCCTGCAGAAGTATCAAGTGGAAGAACCATGGATCCTGGACCCAGTGCCAGATCTTCTGACTCATTCGTCGGGAGTTCTTCATCCCTCCCTCATCTCCCTAAAACTGACAGCTTGGCTGCTCCAATTCCCATATTAGCCAGGTCTCAAGATTTATCTCCTGCGGTCCAACATATTATAGTTTCCTCTCATAAACTGTCTACCAGGAAGCTGTATAATAGCAAATGGAAACTATTTGGTCACTGGGCTTCTCATCATGACATTGACCCTTATGTGGCACCTATTCCTACCATCTTAGAGTTCTTGTCTTCATTGTTCCATGATGGCGCAGCTGCCGCCACCATTAGAGTTCAATTGGCTGCTATTTCCAATTTCCATATAGGGCTTAACGGGTCTAACATCATGTCCCATAGACTATGTAAGGCATTCTTAAAAGGGACCCACCATCTCAGACCACCTATCAGACAATCTGTCTCTCCCTGGAATTTGAATCTGGTTTTATCCCGATTGATGCTCGCCCCCTTCGAACCTGCCTCATCATGTTGCTTAAAGTTTCTGTCTTGGAAAACTATATTTCTAGTAGCCATTACATCTTTACGTAGGGTCTCCAAACTTCAAGCCTTATCCTCCAAGCCCCCATATTTGATTTTTCACCCTAATAGGGTGCCTCTCAGGACTAACCCTACCTTTCTCCCCAAGGTATGTTCAGAAGCTAACCTAAATCAGTCCATTGAGCTTCCAACCTTCTTTAGACACCATACCAACAGACTAGAATATATTTTACATAAGCTTGATGTACATAGACAATTGAGATTCTACCTGGATAGAACGAAAGACTTCAGACAATCGGATCAACTCTTCGTCTCTTATGCAGAGAATAAGAAAGGTTCTGCAGTATCAAAAATCACATTATTCAAGTGGCTTTCTGACTGCATTAAATTCATTTATTCCTCCACTAATCAGCCAATACCGACTAACGTTAAAGCCCATTCTACCTGGGCTGTTTCCACATCATTAGCTCATGCAGCTCGTTTGCCCTTGGATACCATCTGTGCAGCTGCCACGTGGTCAAAACCTCACACGTTTATCACTCATTACAAAGTGGACAGGACCTCCAGGGACAGGGCTTCCTTTGGTTCCACTGTGCTCAGGAATGTTTTCCCATGAGCCACCCAGGATTAGGGTGCTTGGGACGCTACCCACACGCAAGAACAAAACGGCGAGATAGAACAACTTCACATAAAGAAGTTATGTCCTTACCATAACGTTCCATGTGAGTTGTTCATCTCGCCTTTTTGTTCTTACATTCCCGCCCACCTTCCCCCTCCTGTTGAGAAAGATGGTTGCCTTGGTGGATTGGTCCAGTTTTGTCAGCCTGTCTTCTTGGACAGACTGTTTCTTTTCTCTTCTTCAAACATATAGCTGCCTAGATAGGTAGGTACTATAGTTCTCTTTCTTCCTGTAGGCTGTCTTGGTTGCAGCATACTAGATCTGGGGATTTACAGTAGAGCATCATGGGATATATATACACTAGGTCTCGAGCTTCTCTGAGAGTCTGAGCTTGTAAAGCGGCCAACTCGGAGCCGAGGGATTGACTCCGATCCCACGCACAAGAACAAAAAGGCGAGATGAACTCCTCACATGGAACGTTATGGTAAGGACATAACTTCTTTTTTTAAGGGTTTTCAACTCAATAGTTTCAATATTATATTTCAATATTCATCTTTTAGAATTGGTGAGTTAAAAGAGCCTGCTTTTATCACTTGTAGGTAAACTGTAACTTCTAATATGCTTATAGAAGAACTTGTATTATCCTTTGTATATATAGTTAGTATACACTTGTATTTCTATTTAACTTTCCAAAGTTCAGATTTGAACTTTGTGTAAGTTAGCTTTTATCTATTTTTACTCCAAATACAATGGGTATTTTCCACATTAGGCTCCCAAATGTATTTTCCTCCTAGCCAGCTTTTCCAATTTGTCATTGTGAATGCCTATTCTTCTTAGCAGTGAAACAAACTTTATTACCAAATAATAAAAGTACCCATTTCAGACCATTTCAGTCCTAAAAGGCCACTCAAACAGCTGTCATTATAAACCACTAATATCTTTACTCATCAGTTCTGGCCACTTGACTATGTAAACATTGGTAGCCAAAGTAAAGTATTCCAATTTGCTTTACACAAATGCACACCAATACTGCAGAGACAGTCCATGACTTTTTAACTTTTATGAATTTATCAGGGGAGTTTTCATCCACATTATGTCCTAAAATCCAGCAATTATAGTTACATAGCTGACAGCATCCTTCTCAGAAGTCTGTGTAAAAAAAAAATAACTATAATGACCAAACTAACATATTTCAAATGTCTTTCACACAAATGCACAGTAGCCATAGTAAAGTATTCCAATTTAATTCTCACACACGCATGCTAGTTCTGCAAATCCAGATTAAAAAGTGTTTAAACATGCTAATAAGAGCATAAGGAACTTTTCATCCATGGATAGCCCCCCTCCCCCAACACCAGCATTATAGTCACTTTGTTGAGATATGTACATTGCTTATTATTATGAAGAAATAAATTAAATGCACTTTACTGTAGCATTTTATGAACTACATGAAACTGTGTAAAGATCAGAAGTGTAACACAATATGACCCAATCATGAGTAGCACATTTTAAATGAAAGAAATTTTATGATGAGAGCATAAGAAAATATCAACCACTTGATAACATAAGCTAAGTCAACATGCACAATCTCTGCAGAAGTAAAAGTCATCTCAATAATTCCACATTAAGGTCTTTTGTTTCAAGACTATGAGAGGTATGGAAAGCCCCAATGTGTGACCTAGAAACTTTTCATCAAAAGGGAAGGAAAAAAGCTTTAATTCAAGTCCTTTTTAAATATTTTAAGTTGCACTTATAGTGACCTGTGGTGCTACTTTTTTTTTACTTTACTTCTCTGCTTTTTGCCCTTGTTTTAGCCAAAAATATATATTTGCATCTTGAGTTTGTGCTGGGATCTTAGTGTTGTAGCTTCATTTGCATTTGCCAGAAGATTGTATATTACTGCAAGATTTCAGCAGTTTATACATTATCCTGCACTTCTATTTCCTTAAGTAGAATTACGTATAAAAGGTAGCTTTTTGTATTTGAGCCCAGTCTGGGGTCCTATGCTTGCTCTTAGGTTAATTTAGCTTTTCTGTTGAAAAATGTTTTTGTATATTTTCAATTTTACCATAACAATTCCTCCATGAATTTTGAATTGTTAATGATGGCTCTTTTTCCATTTACAGACTGACAGCTGTACACTTACATCTTCATAATTTGCTTTGAAGACTTTACAATTTGAGTTTACTGCTACCCTATGTTATTCCTTTTGAGTTTCCACAGACCCTGGTACACTAGAATGGTGATGTGCCTAATGGGTGTAAGGAACTCTTCATAGATATTCTTACACTGTGGTTAATGAGGACCACATCTAAGATGTTGTTCCTTCATGTACCAAAGTCCCTATTCTGGTAATAACTTAATTCAAATAGTTCCTAAGGTACATTGCCACTAGTTATGGGAAAGATAAAGGTTTCTGAGCAGACCAAAGGGACATTCAGGGCCACATACACGACTACTAATCTAAAAATAAAATGTATGATGAACTCTGATTAAAGTCACAATGTTCCCTGGGCAATAAAATAGAAGTCTTATACAATCCAGCAATCAAAAAGTCTTACTTCCCTATGCTGATGTTGATAGAGATGGCTTGAGATAAAGAACTGTTGAACATCAACTATGTGTGAAATTGCTGGTGGTAGTAAATAGAGATTCTCCTGCCAGACCTGTTTTTCATAAAGTTATGGTTACTTGTAGATTAGTCATTTGATTGAACAATGTCTCAGCAGCTGTACACACATCAATGTTTTCTTTGCTTATTATGTTCTGTAATTCAAGAAGTTTATGATTGATGCTATGGGCATTATGCAACATAAACTTTAGTTCCTTATGAGCCACCTTACCTATTACATCCTTATTAGATGTCTGCTGTGTACATTTTACAAGTCCTACATTGCCTTAAAAATTCCCCTTCAATAAGGTCTGTTATACAAAAGCTATATCTATACTCCATTACTTAATGTAAGATTGCTGAAAGGGTATATCAAAAGTAGAATAAAGACAAAAAGACCACACCAGGATAGACAGTCATTCAAACATACAATGAAGGGGGACGTAAGTGAAATTTTAACTAATTTAATGTTTTTCTAAGAAATATTGATTTGAAATAGTGTTTTGTAACAGAATGAGCAATTCTTATTATAATTTAAAATGCAGTAGCACTTTTATTCTCATAAATCAACTTAACACATTTTATAACATTTGTGAAGAACACATGTATGAACTATTTTAGAATGAATGTTGTGTCTTTCTGCTTTTCCCGGTTAGGGGTCGCCACAGTGGAACTCCGGTCCGCTAATGATTCCCAATAGATTTTTACGTGCCAAGTTGCCAGCCCTGATGCACAACCTTCAATGAAGGTACGCCCATTCACGCACATCTCCACACAGAAGACGCTCTAGCTGAGAATCGAACAGGACAATGTCTTACTGTGAGAACTATTTTAGAATGAATATGCTTGAGAAATGTTTTAATTTACTGAAGGGTAATAATCAACTATGCAGTAATAAGGAACTGATTATTAAACAAGCAAATAAATGTATAACCATTGTGCTTATGAATATGAGTGGTCATATAGCTAATATGCTGCACTTGTTATCTGATACTACAAGAGTATCATGAAACCAGTAAAACACAGGTTGAAAAATATTTATGGAATTAGAAATATTTTGTATGAATTGCAATTAGATAATGATATTCTGTTGGTTATTTAATCATTATTATGTTATTACACCTACTTTACCTGCTCTATATGGATTACCTAAAATACACAAGAGTATGCTGTGGCCTCCAATGAGTACCATAGTCTCTAGAAATGGATGAGTCACAGTACCCTTTGCATTATATTTAAGAATCTCTTCAACCTTGTTTGACTAATGTTAAAAGGGATTTTTAAGATCACTTTATATGTGCTGAAGGGGTTATGTACAGAAAATATTTTATTAGTTACTGTGGATGTTAATTCTTTACTTAATGTCATACCTAATAATTCTGAGATCCAGTCAGTCAAAGATCATAGCTGTGCTTTTAGTAATATGTCAGCATGCAAGGTCAAAATATAAGATGTTAAGTTGTCAATCTCGCCTTCATTCTTGCTTGATGGGTTCGGAGCCGATCCTCGGCTCCGACTCGGCACTTGCTAAGCTCGAGAGTCACTTTTACCAGCTCGAGGCAGCCCCATATCCCATGATGCAAGGCGGTAAGTACCCAGATCTCGTTTGCCGCTTCGCTGATGAGGTCCTCCTTTTACCAGCTCCTGGTAAGTGATTTGCTACTTTGCTATTTTAGCCCCCTTTAACAAAAAAACCCTTTATTATTAGTTTTAATTTAGTTTTAAACTTTTTCTGACAGAAAATTCCCTGTCTCTTCTTATTTTTTTAGTCAGACTTTTACCCATCCCATCCCCCCCCTGTTAGGGTGTGTGTGTGTGTTTCTAGTTATACCTTTTTGGTATATTTAATTTAAATTCTTTGACTGGTGTGTGTGTGCTTGTGTTACACCATGTCTAAAGAAAGGGTCTCAGGCTTTAAGAAGTGTGACTCGTGCTGTCAGAAGATGTCTCTGACAGACGGTCACACTTCTTGCCTGTATTGCCTGGGGCCTCTTCACCTGCAGGACTCCTGTGCTATATGTCATTCTTTCAGCCAGAGAGTCCTGCAGGAAAGAAGAAATAAGTTAATACTGAGGGGCCTTCTTAAGCGGAGGGCTCTCCGGCTAAGTCGGCTCCATCCAAGACTGCCAAGTCTTCCAAGGCCCAGGCTTCTGTGTCAAAGCCTGCGGCCTCGGCTCTGACTCGTTCTGAGTCGAGATCGGCTCCGGCTGGAGCCGATTCTGGCTTAACTAAGCCTTCGGCACCGATGGCTATCGGTGCCGATTCTGCATCGACCACTTTGGTGTCGGCTCCGATCGGTTCCGACCACCATGTGGCTCAGGCATCGGTGTCGGCTCCGATCGGCTCCGACACCGTTACTTTTGTGGCTGTATCGGCTCCGGCTGGAGCCGATGCATCGAGGATACCTGTCGGCTCCGATAAGTTCAATAGTTTCATCGGTTCCGATGGCTCCTTCGAGGAAGAGGTCTAGGTCTCCTTCCTTGGAGCCGATACTTTCGGCTCGGCTTCACCTCTCCTCTCGAACGGAGCCATCGGAGCCGATCTTCAAGGTCATCCAGGCTTTCTGACCATGACTTAGAGAGAGTGGTCAGTAGATTACTTAAGTCACAGGCACTGGCCCAAATGTTACATAGTCCATCTCAACAGACGACTATTGGTCCACACCCCATTACAGTTCCTCCTTCAACTCTACCCCAGAGCTTGGAGTTGGAGTCTTCGAATGGTTACTGCTACGGCTGAGGGACAGATACCCCTTCTGTTCCTTCAGCCTCTACTCTTATCTCCTCTTGAGACTTTCCTTAGAGGGATTCGGTGGCGGGCTTCCATGGTCTCCTCCGAGGGGTGAGTGGCATCGGACCCTTGTCCGAGCCCGCTCTTCCCCTTGGAGCCTCGGCCTTGGTGAACTCGGCTCCGACATCTGCCTCGGAGACTTCCCTTCGGTGGTCCCTGGAGTTCCTAGCTCTTGAACGGGTTCTCTCGGACCTGCCTGGGAGGGAGCATTCGAGGTGATGAAGAGTGTGCTGGCCACTGGTATCAGCCAGCAGTCTGTTCCCTTAGCTCCTCCCTCTGTAGTGCCTGTTGACATCTATGCCACTTCTCTTGCTACAGGACCCAGAGATCCTCCGCCTCAGGTTTCCCCATTGGGAATTTCCCCTCTTCCGAGGATTCTCCTGATGTTTGGAGATCCTCCTAGGAAGAGGACTTGTAAGAGGAAACATGTAGACTTACCCGAGTCTATCACTTCAGATACTGACTTTGATGAGTCAGAGGGATCCCCAAGATCCCCCTCTGAGGATGTCTCCTTCTCAGACATCCTAGAACTCCTTAGACAGAGGGGAAACTGGCCCACCAATAATCCCTCTGAGGATGAGTCAGTATACCTAGAGGCATTTGGATCTCGGCCCTCCACCTCCTGGGTGTCTCCGCCTTTCGACCCCCTTATGCAGGTTATTGCCCAAAAGGCGTGGGCTGCTCCTGACTCTGTAGAGCCAGTCCCTAGGAGGCCTTCAAAATTTATCACTGCCCCGTGTGATAAGCAATTCCTCACTAAGGGTGTCCCGCTGATGCCATGGTGGTGGCTGCTGCCACCAAGAAGGAACTTGCAGATCCTTCCGTGCCGTCCATCCTCCTAATAAGGACTCTAGGACCATGGATAGGTACGGTAAGCAGATGTTTTCCTCAGCGACCTTTGCTATGCATTCGCTGAATTACCTATGTCACTTCACCAGACTCCAAAGGGATATCCTTAAGGAGCTAGGTGATGTTGTTCAGGATCCTACAGCTGCAGGAGCTCAGGAAAAAATTGCTTCGCAGCTAGGAACCCTTAATTCCATTGCAAACTCCTCCATGCGGCTAATATCATATGCTGCTGATGGAGCGAGTAGGGCCGCAGGTACAGGTGTGGCTCTTAGGCGCCAAGCCTGGATGCGGCTATGTGACTTTGCAGATCCCTTTAAGGCGTCCTTCACAAATTCTCCCTTTGATGGGTCAGCTTTGTTTGGCCCTCAAGTGAAGGAAACTTTGACCAGGTGTGAGCAGGACGGCAAGACTCTTTCTGCCGTAGGAGTCCGTTTTCCACCCTTCTAGACCTTACCCCAAAGGACAGAAAGGTGGCAAAATGTGGTTCATAAATCCCAAGGAGTCACGCGGATTCACGTGGTCAGTTTACCCCTAGAGGCAGAGGGGTAACAACAACAGACACGCTCTAGAGGCAGAGGGGTCCAAAAACCAGGGAATCAGAGAGCCTCACTCTGACGAGCTCTTTCAGCATCCCTGAGATGTTGCCCGGCTGTCCCTCCTTGGAGGCAGTCGGGGAAGATTATCACTGTACCCATAAGCCTGGCATTCCCTCACTCAAGACAGATGGGTACAGTCGATCATATCAAGGGTTACATAATTCCTTTCGAGGAAAGTCCTTTCCCTCAAATTCCCTTCCAGATGTACCACCGGTCTAAGGGACATTGCAGAGTTAGAAGTCCTAACACTACTGCAAAAAGAGCCATTCAGCCAGTTACAACACACCATTCAGAGCCCGGAATCTACTCAAGGTTCTTTTTGGTCCCCAAAAAGACGGGAGACTGGAGACCAATATTGGACCTCAGCAGACTCAACAAGTCTGTGAGGAAGACAAGATTCCGAATGGTCACTCTTCAGTCAATTCTGCCCTTCTTACAGAAGGACAACTGGATGTGCTCAATAGATCTTCAGGATGCGTACTATCACATCAAAATTCACAGACACTCCAGGAGATTTCTCCACTTTCGGCTGGGGTCCAGTCATTTCCAGTTCAGAGCCCTGCCCTTTGGTCTCACTACAGCCCCAGAGTGTTCACCAAATGCATGGCAGTGGTCACGGCTCACCTGAGACGTCAAGGATTCCAGGTGTTTCCGTATCTCGACGACTGGCTCCTGTCAGCCACCACCAGGCATCAGCTTATTCAAGCCAGGGATTACACAATAAATCTTTGTTCTCATTTGGGCATCTCGATCAACTTGAAAAGTCATCCTTATCGCCCTGCCAGTCTATTACTTTCATAGGCGCAAACTTAAACACTGTTAGGATGTCAGCTACCCTTACAGATCAAAGAGTTTCAGACATTCAGAGTCATGTCAGGATCATTCTAGCCAACAAGAAAGTACAGGCCAGAATGGTTCTAAAGGTATTAGGCCTCATGGCTGCGGCCATTACTCTCCTTCCCCTGGCTCGCTTCTACATGCCTTCTTCAGTGGATGCTGTTCACACAGTGGTCGTACCAACAACTTCCAATCGTCACCAGATTCTGGTGACACAGACTTGCAAAGATCATCTTGCTTGGTGGATCACATCTCCTCAGGTTCACCAAGGCAGACACTTTGTACCCCCATCCCCGGTAGCCACTGTCACCACGGATGCCTCCCTGATCGGGTGGGGGGGTCATTATCAGGGCAGGATAGTTCATGGGACGTGGCAGCCGTTCGAGTACCACCTGCACATAAATGTCCTGGAGATGAGAGCAGTGCTTTTAACGTTGCAAGCCCTCAACGACTTTCTTCCCGTAGGGACAATTGCAGTCCACACAGACAACATGTCTGTAGTTTGGTATATCAACAAACAGGGCGGAACCAAGTCCTACCCCTTGTGTCGAGAAGCGCTCAGACTATGGCAATGGGCGATCTCCTCTCATCGGTTTCTGGTAGCAATGCATATCCCTGGGAAAACCAACATTGTAGTGGACAGATTGAGCAGAGCTATTCTCATGCCTCACGAGTGGTCTCTCAAGCAATCTATAGCGGAAGAGATTTTTCTGGGATGGGGTCGTCCATGTTGCGATCTTTTTGCTACTCCCCAAAACAGCAAATGCCCAGACTTCTTCTCTCTCTTCCCTCTTCCAGGCCATCCCCCCAGAGACGCTCTGACCCAGGATTGGCCCCAGGGACTTCTTTATGCCTTCCCTCCATTTCCTCTGATCCCTCAAGTTATCCAGAAGGCAACCGTTTTGAGAGCCAAATTGATTCTCATTGCCCCTTACTGGCCTCGACAAGTTTGGTTCCCGTTCCTCCATCGTCACCTTTTGGTGCAGCCGTGGCATCTGGACCCAGTGCCAGATCTTCTGATTCACCAATCCGGTCAGCTGCACTGGTCTATCACTTCTCTCAACCTCACAGCATGGTTGCTCCACTTCCTTCCTTAGCCAGGCTTCCTTTGATCTCTAACTCAGTTAGAGACATCATAGTAGCTTCTTTAAAATCCTCTACCAGGAGGATTTATGCAAGCAAATGGAAACGTTTCTCTTATTGGGCTAAGGCCAAGAGTATTGATCCTTTCACTGCCCCTGTTCAGGCAGTCCTGGACTTCTTAGCAGAGATTTTTCATGCAGGCTCCTCTTCTTCCACAGTCAGAGTTCAATTGGCTGCTATCTCGAACTTTCATGTCGGGATCGCAGATCACAATATTATGTCCCATAGGCTCTGCAGGGCCTTCTTGAAAGGAATTTTCCTGCTAAAGCCTCCAATCAGGAATCCTCCTCCTCAGTGGGATCTAAATTTAGTGCTGACATCCTTGATTCTTCCCCCTTGAGCCAGCTGTTTCTTGTTCCTGAAATTTCTTTCTTGGAAAACTTTATTCCTAGTGGCTATTACATCAGCCAGGAGGGTGTCTGAACTTCAGGCTCTATCGGTTCGACCCCCCTATTTGGTTTTTCACAAAGACAGAGTATCATTGAGAACTAATCCGACCTTTTTGCCTAAGGTCGCCTCAAAGACCAATTTGAATCAATCCATTGATCTCCCTGTATTTTTCCCAAACTATTCAGACAGAGCCGAACAAAAAACTACATTATCTTGATGTCCACCGTCAACTCAGATATTATTTGGACAGAACAAAAAAATTTAGGAAATCTGATCAACTTTTTGTTTCCTATGCGGATAATAAGAAAGGCCTTCCTGTTTCTAAAGTAACCTTGTCTAGATGGCTTTCTTGGTCATCTCTGAAATTTATCTGCTCAGGGGAAAACAGCTGTGCTCAAAACCTAAAGCACATTCAACTAGGAGCTTAGCTACTTCTACAGCCTTTCAAGCTAGACTTCCTTTAGACACTATTTGTGCAGCGGCCACTTGGGCCACTCCTCATACTTTTGTTTCCCACTACAAATTGGACTTGGCCTCCAGGGACAGAGCCAGTTTTGGCTCTACAGTCCTCAAGAGTCTGTTCCATTGAGCCACCCAGGATAGAGGTGCTAGGGACACGGTCCCATCAAGCAAGAATGAAGGCGAGATTGACAACTTAACATTAAGACGTTATGTACCTACCATAACGTTCCATGTTAGTTGTCTTCTCTCGCCTTCTTTCTTGCGACCCTCCCTCCTTCCCCCAGGCCTGGACAGACTTTTCTATAAGAAATAATTATGCTGAAGACCATTCAGACCTGGTCCTTCTTCCATCCTGTAAGTTTTCTTCTTCCTTTTGGAAGTGTTTTTATGCTTGGTGCTATTGCCCTTTGTCATCAAACGAGATCTGGGTACTTACCGCCTTGCATCATGGGATATGGGGCTGCCTCGAGCTGGTAAAAGTGACTCTCGAGCTTAGCAAGTGCCGAGTCGGAGCCGAGGATCGGCTCTGAACCCATCAAGCAAGAAAGAAGGCGAGAGAAGACAACTAACATGGAACGTTATGGTAGGTACATAACTTCTTAATCATAGCCCTAGGGTCCTTACAAGCCTAACCAAGTTTTTACCCTTATTTCCACAATCAACACTGTCCAAGAGGGACACAGGTGAAACTCTCCAGGTGAATTTATGGTCACCCATCCAATCCAGATTCTGTTTGAAGAGGGCCAAAGAGATGCTCTGTTTAACATGAAGTGGGAGTCTGTTCCAAAGCTGTGGTAACCTCTTGGAGACAAATCTGTCCCTCCAGCAGGCTTTATTAATGCCACATACCAGGTTAAGGTCTTTAGAACAAGTAACCCATGTACCATTTGACTTGCGGATATGCAGCATTTCCAATAAAGCAGGGTCAGAGGTTGCCTTTTATGCAAGGCAGAGATCACCTCTGAGTAGTCTGTATGAAACAAAATAAAGCAACAGTGATTTCAGATGATCCCCATAGAACAGATGCTGAAGACCTTGAATTTTCTTTGTGTGGAACCTTTGTGGTTTCTCCAGTTGCTGCAGGTGCTCGGAAAGATGCATACCAAAAAGGGCATTGTACTCCATTATTGGCCTGATGAGAAGAAAAGAACGAAAAATAAATAAATTCCCTGTGATGGATTCAAAGCTTAATATTACAGTAAAGCAAACTTTAATAAAATGCTAATATAGGAGTTATTGCTATTCTTTTGGCTTAGCTACACCAAGGCTCTTGGTGTAGCTGCTTGTCTCTTGGATGGAGTGCTCATACCTAAGGCAAAGCCGCTCAACCAAATAAAGAAGTAATAACAATGTGAGCTTTTACTAGCTAATTGGTTTTGAATCCATCACAGGGAAGCAGATATCCTGTCTGTGTTTCATTTATTGGCCTGATGAGGGAAGAGTACAGGGAGGTCATAACTTTTTTTTCTGGAGGCAATGCCCTTACTTATGAGATGAGCAGTATAGAATGTCCTCCTTACCACTGTGGAGACATGGTGGTCAAAGGTAAGGTTGCTGTCAACCTGTGTGCCCAGGTCTCTCACCACTGAGTGCATACTTAAGGTATTGCTATTGATGTGGTAGTTAGCAAGAGCATCGCTTTTACTGAAAGGAATACTACTTTTTATTTGCATTGAGTTTAAGGCCATGACTTTGGCACCAGTCATTTGTTTGTGTAAGACCCTCTTGTAGGATGTTGACATCATTTGGAGATTCTCTGACCTCTCCCAGTTTGCAGTCATCAGCAAACTTTGTAAGCCAGAGAACTGTAGTTTTTGCTTGACTTTGGAGGAAATAGATTCCAGACAATACAGGTTCCAGGACTGGTCTCTGGAACATCACTGGTTACAGGTCTGCTGATGGAGGTGGATTCCCCTATTTTGACTATATGACTTCTATCAGTGAGCCAGTTAGTGACCCATCTAATGATAAAAGGGTTGATGCCTAGTTGGGTGAGTTTGTCAATGATGCCTGAGTGGGGGATGATGTCAAAAGCGTTGGGTAAGTCCAAGTAGGTTGTATGCATAGATTTCCCTTCATCCAGGGCCTTGGTGACTGTCTCAAAGTCAGCCATTTTTAACAGGCATGATTTCCCTTTGACAAATCCAAACTGAGTAGGGTCAAGGTCAAGTGTTTGGAGATTACCTATATCTTTTTTGATAAGGTCCATGATGATTTGCTCCATGGCCTTGCAGATAAGGCTAGTCAGGCTAATAGGACTATAGTTCCCAGGGTCAATGGAAGCACCACCTTTGTGCAAGGGAATTCCGGTGGCTGTTTTCCATTCAGCTGGTATGAAGCTGGTGCTTAGACTATGATTGAAAAGAGTACCTGATAGTATTGCTAATTCATGTTGGAGCTCAAGTAGGATGCAGCCTAGGGTGTTATCAGGTCGCATAGATGCTGTGTTTTTGGCCTTAGAGAGGGCATTTATGACCTGCTCTTTAGAGGTAGAAGGTAGGGGACAGATGGTAGGGATGTCATGGGATATGTGTGGTAGGGACAGGGGAGTTAAGTTTTCACAGAACCTGTTGGCCAATGGTTAGCTATGTCCACAGGCTCAGTACATGTGGCATTAACTACCAGTTTGGCACAAACCTGGGCCTTTCCTTTTAGGTTACGGATGTAACTGTAGAATGCCTTGTGTTTGTCCTTTGTTGAGGAAGCTAATTTGGACTCATAGTTTGCTTTGGAGGACTTCATAAGAAGTCTCATTTGCTTGTTTAAGCCAAGGAGGGAGTGTTTCCAGTTTAGGAGGGCTCACTCCCTCTTACTCAGCAATTTCTTCATCTTACATTAAAGCCTGTTAATGGCAGTTGTCCACCAGGCAGCTTGTTTTGGTCGTATCAGGTACAGCTGAGTCAATGTGTGTATATATATATATATATATATATATATATATATATATATATATATATATATATATATAATATACAGGGATTTCGTATAAAGCATTGGTGTAGAGCTCGGCATAGCTGTCAGTTTCATCTGAGGGAGGAGGTGCAGTGAAGCTATTTATACCATCCCATAAGAGGTTATAATCTGCTTTGGAGAAGTTTTTTAGATTATTTTCTAGGGGGGGGGGGTGTGATAGTCACTTCAAAGGAGACAGATTTGTGGTCAGATCTCACCAGGGAGAACCTCACAGTGTGTGTGCTACAGTGGTCAGCCATACTGGTAAGCACCAGATCCAGGATGTTTGCATCTGTTGTGGGGGTGTCAACCAGCTGGTCCAGGGTATTGGAGTTAGTGAAGTTGAGAAACCTTTGGGCAAGTGAGTTTGAGCACAAGTAATTTACCCAGTCAATTGTAGCTGGCAATGACTTGAATAGGTGTCCTATCAACAGTTAACTGCACCTGAAGTGTCTCCAGGAAATCATATGTTTTAACTAATCTGGAGGTGTATTTATCTTTAATGAATATTGATACACCACCTTTAGTTTTCACGCCTTCGGTTTGATGTCTGAATGTGTGGAAGGAGGTGTAACCTGGTATGGCTGGGGTGCTCTCCACAGCCTTGAACCAGGTTTCCATGACTGCACAAATGTCTGTGTCTTACAAGGTGAGGACAGCTTCCAGTGAGTGCAGTTTTTTTTGTTGAGACTCCTAGCGTTTAGCAGTATTAGCTTGAGGTTGTTTTTAGATGGAGTTTTTGTGTTGGGAATTTTTTCCTTGAGACGCTACCTAAAAAAGGCACTATGGGGATGGCAAGAGCCTTAGCCAGTAGCCGAAATCCCAGGGGTGAGAGATGAAGACCATCTCTGGCAAAGCATCGAGGTCTATTGATCACGTTATCCCGGGCTTACAGATAGTTTCTGGTGTCATTCTAAGGGGATCCACTAAGTCAATTGAAGTCGACCATTTTCTATTTGTATTAGGGCATCATCCTAGGTGAAGGTAAAATGCAGCTTAAGGCTAGGGACATACCTGCCTGAGACATATAGTACAAGAGCTCAGTCATGTCTCTCTTCATATAGTTCAGAGAGGTACGTTTCAAATTGTTCATACCAACATGGACTATGACAGAGTTGCCAACAGTACCTGCTGTTCAGAGACTTGAGTGCATGTGTGATATAATGTTTCCTGGCACCTGACAGCTGACTGTGACCTTTTCCTTATCTAGACTGGTGAGAGGGACATCGGTGTGTTTCATGATGGAATCACCTATGATTAATATGTTTGATTTTTTTTGTTTTGCCTTAAGTGTTTGACAGGTGAGACATGAGTGCATGGGCTATTATGTGTAATGTGTTCTGCAAAGGAAGTATCATATGTAATGTGATTGAGTTTGGGTTTGGAAGGACTTTTGGTGTTTAGGTATGTTTCTGGTGAGAACCTCTGCATATGTAGGTGTGTGTGATGTGGGTTTGGGTGGAGTAGGAGGTGAGGTGTACATGCTGGCAACCTGCTCATTGTCATATGTACTGACTGGTGCGTGAGAGCTTGGATCCAAGGTTCTTAATATAGCTGCATCTCTCACACGTGTTTGTGTGGACTAGGAGTAAAGGGTTGGCAGTGAACATGAGGCAGTTGTCACACTGCCTCAGGATGCCCATGTCGACCAAGCTGGCTGGAGAAACTGTGAGCAATTGTCCATCCACAGTGATAGGTAAATTTATATGATCAGGAAAAGGGGCCACACTTACTAGTGGCTAGTGGATGAGAGGTGTGTTGGTACATCTGAGACTAGGCTTAGTGTTCCACCTGATAATAGAACAGGGCCACAAGAAACCTGTGGAGGACCACAACAAAGTGCTTAGGGAAAATGTAACAAACAAAATGTTTGTATCTATAACCACTAATGGTAACCACCGCTACACAGCAGTACATGATGGAGCACTACATACAAGTTCAAATGTGGGGGTTAAAACAAGAAAATAACCTTTTTAGCTCAACCTAGCCAATAAGAGCACTGTCTCTGAGCTTTACTCCAGTCACCCTCTATTAGATGGGACCCAGATAGCACTCTCCTCAAACAATGGTGCAGAAGAACCTTCAGCAGCAAAGGTGGCTTGAAGTTGATGCTCAGAAGTTACAAAACAGACACAGTAATAGCAAACTTGGAACTGGGCAGTGCTATAGCTGAACTAGTACAGTGTGCAGTAAAAAGTGACAAAAAATAGTTCAGACAATTCAGACAGTGGAATGCAAATACACATTAAAAGTGCAATATTAGAGCAAAAACAGGCACTTATAGTTAGTTGGAAGCAATGGATGCCTCAAATATTTCAGTATCTCAGTGAAGAGCTGATTTTAGTGCTCAGGTGATACCACACAGTCTAGATTCAGCGAGTCTGAATCTAACCTATGCTATAAAATGCACAAGTATTGGATGTTTTATGTGTATCTATGGGCCCACCTGTAGTAAATACCTCTAATATTTATCTCCCTCTGTATGGGAAGAAACATGTATTTAATCCTGAGATGGTATTTTATAAATATATTTTATTTGTGGATGATAGCTTTTTAAAATGGAAAGGTGATGCAGAAACATTTGAAGAATTTGTTACTTATTTAGGTAACGTGACTGACTTGTTTTAAAATGCATCATTCAGCTGATATTAACTTTTGAAATACATATTTTCTACATAATGGGATTATTAATATGAACATACATATAAAGGAAGTACAGGCTAATAGATGTCTAGGTAGAAATGCGTGTGTCCTAAAATACATTTAATACTATAGTGAAAGGACAGATTTTAAGAGCTAGCCCCTTGTGTACAAAAATAGAAGATTGTGTTCAAAAGATAATGTGTCTGCAGAATTTGTTAATAGATGGCATGGGACTGATATTCTTGAGCATAATAAGACAAGAATATTAAGTGACTGTATAAAATGCTAAGGCATTTTTTCAGATGACAATCATATGTATTTAAAGAATAAACAAGGAATATCAGATGTTTGCTAAATTATGAAATATGCAAGATATTGACAAAAGGGGAAAACCAATTGTGTCTGGCAACATTATTAACAGAAATTGGTCGATATTTTGTTTTACTGAGATAAAGCATTTTGTAGTAGATTCTTGGACAGTTTTATGTAAGAAAACAAAGAATCTTAAGTAGGAACTTTGTACTAAAGATTTACATAATAATGTGAAGAAAATATGTTCATCCAATAACTAGTAAACTATTTGAATTTGAATGTTTTGCCACATGTAATAGTGATATTGTCTATTTAATAACCTTTACAAAATGTACTTGTTTCTGTGTAGTTAAAAGTAACAGGAAGCTTAAGAAAAGGATTTCTGAAAGTATCTTGCATTCTTAGAAATGTCATTAATAATGGCTTTACTAAACATATATTAGAAAGAGGAAATGATCATACTTTTCTCTTTAGAGTTAGAAGTAAATTATTTCCTAATTTAATGGGTAGTGGCATTGTAATAAAACTGAACTACAGTAGTTGAATGTAACTGGATTACATATCTGCATGCTGATACTAAACCAGGCTAAATGCTTCTGTCAACCTTAAACCTGTTTTGAAGAAAAAGCATGCAAACTTATGAAGACTGATTTTGGTTTATTTAATTCATGTATAACCAATTACATTTTAAATTGGGGTTGCTATTTGGTTGGTTGTCATATGACTTTAAACTATTTTTTTAATTATTATTAAATGAGTTTATGTATTGAGAAACCGCTTGTTTTGAAAACATTGCTACTGCCATTTCTTGTGATATTGTTTCAATAAAACCAGTGGTTTGGAGTTCTTAGTTTTGTTTGTGTTGTGACTCTATCAAATGCCCTTGGTAAGTTTTGAGATAAGTGTTAGCAGTAGAAAACCAATAAAATCTATAGTATTATTATAATGCCCAATGTTCAATTAGATAGTGAGATACCTATAAGCCAAGAATTTGAAGTTATCTAAATGGAAAAATTAGTTCAAATAAGCACAAAACTGATGATGTAGTTAAAAAAATATTGCACTTATTTTGATAACATTTAACCTCCTATCGATTGTGCTCTTTTAAACCAGTATTCCCTATTGCACTGTAAAAGAAGAAGAAAATCTGATTTTTTAGGCTGAGTGGCTTGTTGGCTCAAGGACCCACTATATATAATATGTCAGATTACATCTGCTATGTGCAGTCAGGCCATAACTTAGCACTGCATTAAAACCAAGAGACTATAATTTCAAATGGTGTTACTTAATATTACAATAGCTTATATCAAGAGTCAATGACACAAAGAGATTTATGATAATGTAACAAACCAAAACTCTCTTTTAGGCAATTTTGTATGAATTTCTGATAATTCAAGCTACCCCAGTTGCTATTTTAGCTGTCAACACTCCTGTTATAAGCATAGGCCCCAAATCAGCACCATACCATCTTAAAAAAAAGCTCCCTTTGTAGTTTTATTTCTGTAAATCTATGTACAGCATTGCCGCCTCCATAGCTTCTCTCCATGGTGTGTTATCTTCACTTTTTAAGCATTTTGTAACTTGGTGTTATACAGAGCAATGTAATGAGAGGCTTTGTTAGAACAAGCTGCCTGTACCTCCAAGTTTAACTACTAAGTGCTTTTATTACTTCACTTTGTAGATCAGTGTGTATATTGTACCTAGTCAGTCACTGTAGTCAGACAGCACGTGTACTATTTTGTATAGTCAGTCAGTATGAGTGCAAGCTTGAATGGAGATGCATATGTGAGTGTGTTAGAAGTAATCAGTAAGTCAGTAAGTGTATGAAGTTCGAAGTATATGTTTCAGTTACAGCTCCTGATGTATTTATGTACAATAAATGAACCCTTCCCATGCCTGAGTGTCTCATTTGAATACACGAGACATGCGACATGGTGTCAGAATGGGATCCGAAGTTGAAGCAGCTCACAAACTATGAGGCACGCAGTTAGAAGTAGAGTAATATACAGGAGTGAACTCGCAAACAGGTCAGCAGTTATTCGAAGGTACTTAAATTCATTTAAATGATTTTTCTGTCGCCAAACATGGGCATAGCATTCAAAGTATTAGAAGTAATTACCGAGATATCCTTCTACTCCCATGTTGCACTATGTCTGAAATAGCGACATAATGATTAAAGTATTTGAAATAATCTCCAAAGTGATTATAATGTTTGAAAAGACTAAAATGTTAACATTTTTTTCACAAAGTACGACTTTCTCACAGTAACTAAGATTTTTTGAAGGGTCCAGAGTGTTTAAGGTATTTGCAGTGTTAAAGTAAAGCATTTTTGAAGAGATTGTTTTGCATTTGAGCACGATTAAAAGTACCAGGCCTATACCTATGTTTAAAAGAAATTTGTTCTTATGACAGAGGGATTTCACAAACCTGAACCACTGGCGTTTGATAATATTGCAGAGAACTGGTGAGTGTTTGAGCAAGAATATTATATTTTCATACAGGCTGCATTTTGTGATAGACACGTACAAGAGCATTTATATTTCTCAATTTAGCTGGCTCTGAGGCCATTGAGCAAGAACATTCATTTGTGTATACACCTGCCATGTATGCAGAAGGGGAGGAAAACTGCCATATTGTGATACAGGCTGAAAAGCAGGAAGACTTGAGTGCTTAAAACTTAAATTTAGAGAAATGTGTAACCCTCAACTGAATATTACAACAGAAAGGCACACATTTTACACAAGAAGTGAAAAGCCTAGTGAAACTATTGCAGCATATATTACCAACTTAAGAAATAAAACAAAAATATACAGATTTGGTGATCTAAGAGATGAATTAATAAAAGACCATCTTGTATAAGGTGTTAATAATGCAGTGCGAAAGATTTTGCTTCAAGATGGTGAATTAACATCGAATGAAGCCATTGAGATTTGCCAAATACAAGAGTTTACAGAAAAGCATAAAGCATACGAATATGTTTACGAATGAGAAAGGCATATTTGGATTATCTACTTGTGCGAATGTTGATAGTATACAACAGAAAGTTAACATGAAAAAGAAATATTAACCGAGAGGTAGTGCCACACCCAATGTCATTGTTAACTGTTGCAACTGTGGAGGCAGTTATGAACCTAAATGGGAAAAGTGTTTAGCTTTTGGTCAGCAATGTCACAAATGTAAAAAGTGGAATAATTTCAAAAGGATTTGCAAGTCTAAAGTGTTGCAGATTTATGTTAAAAGAGACTCCGAAAAGCAAGTAGATCAGATGCAGACTGTAGCAAACTCTCAGAGCTGTGAGCAAACTTTCTATGTTGATGGTGTCTGTAAAAAATGAAACAGTTAATACAGTAGAGTATCAGTTGTCAGCAAAGAGCAAAATATTTTGTACTGTGTAAATTAATGGGGAGCACACAGAGCTTAAAGTAGACACTGGAGCCAAGTGCATTGTTACATCTGCAGAAATGTTTGCTAAAGTAAAAACTGGTGAGAATCTTGATTCAGCAAAATGTGCAAAACTAGTTACTTAAGGTGGCGAAGAGATTCAAACTGATAGCGCGGTAATTGTTTCATGCCATTCTGCTGGAAATAGCTATGACTTGCAGTTTTATGTAGTCAGAAGACGTGCAATCACTGTTAGGCCTCAAAGACAGTCTGAGAATGGGAATGATTTCATTTAATAAAGAGGTTCACCATAGAAGTATGAACAACAATAGTTTTGCACACAGAGTATCTTTAGTGAATATGCTGATATTTTCATAGATGGGTTTGGTAAACTTCCAGTCGCATATTCCATGAAGTTAAACCATGAAGTAAGTCCAGTTGTTAGACCAGCACGGAAGATCCCAGTAGCAATGCAGAGGAAAGTAAAAGCAGAATTAGACAAAATGGTGAATTTAGGTGTCCTTACTCCAGTAGAAGAACCGACTGAATGGGTATCCTCCATGGACATAGCTCATAAGAAAAGCTCAGATGTTATATGTATTGATCCAAGAAACGTAAACAAAGCACTTGAGCGTAGTCATCATCCAATATGTAAAGTAGAAGAGGTAGCCGCTCTCATGCCAAATTCCACTGTTTTTGCAGTTTTAGATGCCAAAAGTTCTTTTTTTGGCAAATTTTGCTGGATTGCAAATCTTCATTGTAAACTACATTCAGCACACCATTTGGTAGATGCAGATTTTTGAGAATGCCATTTAGAATCAATTCTGCCAGTGAAGTCTTTCAATGTGCTATGGATCAAAATGTTTTCTGGTTATCCATGTGCTATTATAGTAGATAGTCAAGGATGGCCAACACGACAAACCAGTTTGCCATTTGACATTTTGCAGTATTTTTCTTACCAAGACAAGCTCATGACAGAAGATCGAATCATCATGAGAGGTCCAAAAGTGGTAATTCCTAAAGTATTACAATGGGATTATATCAACATTTTGCATTATGGTCACCCAGGTACTGATTCAACCAAAAAAAGGGCCATAACCATTGTATTTTGGCCTTCTGTGTCCAAAGATATAGAGAAGGAAACTCTAGCAAGTTCAGCTTCCAACAGCACCAAACCGTATCAACAAAGAAAAACTTCATCTATAACAAATTCCTGAATTACCATGGTTGACAGTTGCTCAAATGGAATGGTCATCATTACTTAGTGTTAATAGACTCTTAATCAAATTGGTTTGAAGTTAATCTACTTCCTAACCTGACTTCCAGTACTGTCATTATAAAATTGAAGAGACATTTTACTGTCCATGCAAGTCAGCAGTTTAAGAAATGTGCTGAGTCTTGGGACTTTGATCATATTACAAGTAGTCCTGAGTATCCGCAATCCAGTGGGTTAGCTGAGCGTGCAGTTCAGACCGCAAAACATTTGTTAGATAAATGTAAAATAGATGGTACCGATGTTTTCCTTAACATACTCCATCTCAGAAATATCCATTGAGATAACGTACTTGGTTTGCCTGCCCAGAGATTAATGTCCAGACAGACTAGAACAGCTCTGCCAACCAGTAAACAATTGTTAGCATCATATGCAAAGAACAACATAGTGGTCAAGGCTCAACTTTTGAGAAACGTCAGTCAAAAACGTTGTACTACGATAAAACCACTAAATCCTTTAGACCATTACTACAAGGAGAAGTTGTGAGATTGTAAACATCTAAAGGATACGACCAAGTGGGAATCATGAAGAACATTTGTGAGGAACCGAGATCTTTCATTATACAATCGGAAGGAATGGATTTCAGACTGAATCAAAGACATGTTACCTGTCTCCAAACCAGTGATGCAGCGGATTGCCTGTGCCGATGACTCTAATTTCCAGAGTGACTCTACACCTGTTAGAATTCAAAAGGACAATGTGCTTCCTTCAAATAATTTTGATGTAATCCCTGATGTTCCAGTTGGGAAAGAATCCCCCATATACTGTCCCTGTTGCTAAACCCAGTCAAAATTTCTGTTATAAACTCTGGTAGAATTTCCAGACCAAATCCAGAATACACAGCAACTTGGACTTGAACTCAGACAGCCACTGTAGGCAGGGAGCACATGCTTATAAGTTATTGAGCACATGGAAGATCAGTGCCATTTTGTAGTCAGTCGGTGTGAGTGCAAGCTTGAATGGAGATGCTTATGTCAATGTGCTAAAAGTATTGAGTTAGTCAGTAAGCATATGACGTTCAAAGTATCTGTTTCACTTACACCTCCTGATATGTTCATGTACAATAAACAACTTGAACCATCCCGTGCCTCAGTGACTCATTTGAATACATGAGACATGCGACAAGTTATTTGACAACAGTGAGCAGAAAGCTTTGGTGTAGCTGTGTCTAACTGGTGATAGAAGCAAGAAGTGCTATTTTGACTTAGAAAAATAGAAGCAAGTTGTGAAAAGCATCAGAAGAGCTGACACTGTAAGTAATGTACGTAAGATGTATCAGGAGAAAGGTGGTAACAGTACAAACTCCAGTTGGCTGTACAGCTAAGGAATGGGATGAAAAATTTCCTTCATTCATTAGAATGTTGAGAATGGATTACGCCTTTTGCTGAATGCCATTGGCTATAGTCATGGTGGATGTGTCTCACTTCTAAACAGCTACTGCACCTTCTATTTTATTTAAATAAGATAAACTGAATTAATAAAACACAGAATCAATGAAATCTAAGAGTCAGAGACCTCCCTTGGCATACAGAGATCAAAACCATTACAAATATTTAAGTCTGAGGTGCAATACTTTCAGAGCTGCAGACTGCCTTCATGCTGGGATACATTTTAAATTTGAATGCACTTTAAAGGGGGGTGCTCAGTTCTTAATGGCGAACAAGGGCTTTGCAATGACTTGGCTGGTTACAGGGTATTTTCATGATGTAAGTACACTTCCTTTAACTTTGAATGCACTTGTGGTGGTTGGAGGGAGACAATTCTCAGGGGCCCAGAGAAAACAGACTTTTCTGTTTTAGTGCAGGTGAAACTATGCTGCAAGGGAAAGGAGACGCTTTTGCAGTCATCAAAGGCAAGGTATTGGTA